>NW_012026779.1:876854-883663 GCF_000956235.1 Wasmannia auropunctata
CGGGACACCCTATATATATATATATACATATGAACGAAACGAAAATTGTCCATTACTACACAGTTTAACGTAGTTTAACGTAGCTAACGTATTTAACGTGCTTTACATGTAAGCACGACAAATTGGAGATTAAAGGGACGGCGATGCCGCGTGCGCGCGAGAGGACGGCGCGCGGCGGAGGAGACCTTCTTTTTTCCCTCACGCGCGCGATCTCCTCGCGCGCGACGGCGCATCCCGTTTCGGCACACTCGTTACTCAGCGAAAGAAAGTGCATTAATTTCCATCGCTGGACTTTGACGTACGCGAGAGAGATCCACTCCCAGCTATGACGTGGAGCATTTTGACTGTGACTGATGGCGCCTCATTTACCCTTGCGCGCGGCTTCCTGCAGCACACCCGCTATATACGATTCTACACGCGCACGCATTTCTTTCGCTAACGCGCTCCCTCTCTTCCGCTCCCCCCCTTTTTTCTCTCGACTCTCGCATATCTCGTCATGCCGACGCGATAATTTCACGATTACGATAAGACGGCATAAGGAGCAACGTCGGTGAAGTAGCGTCACGGCTCGTTAACGATTTACACAGAGAGCTAAATTCTGGGCTCTCCCAGAGTGAATCTTTTTGACAGAGATTTAAGCGGTTTGAGCCCATCTTTATTTCAAGTCAACTCCCGCCTATACGTTTCAAGATCGTTTATAACGTTAAGATCGTTAAATTTATTGTATTACTTTGATTTGTATCAAATTTTTAATGCAATTACGTTGTTAATATCACGTGAAAATAATTATGTTTGAACAAGTAACTTTTAACGAGGGAAACTCAGGGAAATTAATTTGGATTTCACGTATTTACGATTGAAAATGAAAACTCGTATGATCAGAGTGCATTTGTACAGAAAATAGATGAAAGAGAGATGGCGGAGGTTCTCGTAAACAGAGCATAAATGTCTGTATGTTTCGAACTTAACTCTGAAGAAACATTTTCACATATTGTTTACAAATTTTTACTTTCGTTAGGAAAAAATTATAATTTGGCATACGAATTTTTAATGTTTCCAATATAATTTCTGAAATTTTGTTTTAATAAACGTCTCAGGTAGAATAACTTAAAATTGATCTAAAACCTTTTATCCGAAGTAATTATATATAAAATATGAGGCCTTCATTATTTTTTTCATTTCTCCTCACACTTGAGATTTAAAGTGAAAAACCCGAAAATTTTGTCTTGCGAAAAATTTTCCCTTAAGCGAATTCTCCTTTAAGAAACTAATATATTCTGCGAGATCCTTCGGTACAGTCAGAATATCCAAATGCGAACTGATAAGTACGAAACTAATAAGCAGGCATTAATACATTAAGGCGTTTCGTATTGTAAGAGACGGCGAAACCTCTTGTAGAAATGACGGATTTCTGCGGAAAAATTGGTTTTTTCCGCGAGGGAAACTTGAGACCCCGGGGGAGTGAGCGAGTCCGTAGCGTGCGGGTGTCGGCGCGGTGACGTCGTTGCGCGAGATGACGTTATCGAATGCAAAAGCCTCCGTTACACGGTTATCGAACACTTTTCACATTTTCCATCGCGCGCATCCGTCACGTCGCTCACTCGCTCGCTCGCTCGCTCGCTTGCTCGCTCGCGCTACTGTACTCTCGTATAGAGGATAAAAATAGAGGCAAATATCGTCGCGGTTGTTCTTCCGGCGGCGCGGCGTACGCCCGCGTGTAGATACCCGAACGCACATTCACGTCGAGAGTACGCGAGCGTACGCACCCTTCGCGACCTGGGCCGAGGCCGTGGATAAGTACAGGTCGGGATCTCGTGTACGCGGATGTTTACGCTGAAACTTACGCGCGCGAGTGCGCGTTGCGAGTGCAAGGCTATACCCGACGCGCGAGAGAAGATCAAGTTCGGCCAAGGTTGAGAACCGTCATGGGAGCCTGGGTAATAAAATGAGGGCCCCTGCTCTCCCCTGGGGGTGGGGCCCCCTCGATAACCCATATTGTACCCCCCATCCCCTCGTTCTTCCCCCCTACATTCGTCCCTCGCGCCGCCGCCCCTGGCCGTATATACTCCGATCGACCGGAAGAGTTTTGTCCGGGCTCGTCGCGCCAGAGAGAAATCCTATCGAATCTATCTGCGGCCGAGCCGCATGGCCGAAATTTCTCAAAAATGGTGGTCGTGCGGCGGGGAATTTTTGCAAATTTTCGATATAGCGCCCGGCCACCTCGGTCGCGGACTTGCCCGCGAAAAGGATTTTCGCGAGAAAATCGAGAGGTGGAGCGCGCCGACAATACTTTCGCGGCGGCGTATATACACGATCATATACCACCCCTAGTCTCCCCACACCCCCCTAACAACAGTGGGGTGGTACAGTCCCGGCGAAGAACCGACGGCAACCCCGGCGTATAGTCCGCGCTGCCAGTCGGGACGCGCGAAAAATCACAAAAGTGAAGAATGGACGCGTAGGATGAGAAAGGCGGATTTCGACGGTCGATTCGGCGACGAAGCAGGTTGAAAAAAATTAGGAATTGAAACCGGTGCAATTCTTGCCCTTCCTTCGAGCCGCCACGTTACAGACGCGCGACAAGATTCTCTACATTTATTTGCAAGCATTAGAAACGCGACTGTTAAGTGAATTTATATCAAATTAATTTATGAAATAATACTTTCGGTTAAGTCAATTTTGAAATATATAATTTGATATTGTCCACATACATGCTGTACGTATAATTCCTTTCTCTTCTTTTTATATTCTGTGATTTAATTAATTTTTATATAATACCATTGTAAAACCTGTGTAATGTAAAATATATTATTCCAAATTTGTAAGATAGTTAAATTGATATAAAAAAATACATTCATTCATTATATTAGTCTTTAGTCTTCGAAAAGACGACAAAGTCTAAACATCTTTTCGATTAAAGGACACGCTCGAGATCTGCGTATTCAGCGCCTGCAGATGCGGCAATGCAATTTCTGTATATCTCCGTCGGTTTTAAACGCGGGTTAAACGCAGATGTCGGAGAGAGTTTTGGTGCTAATGTGACACGAGAATCGAAAGACGGCCGTCGAAGTTGCAATCGTTGCTTAGCCGGCAAGAATTCGGGGGCAAGGGCGAGAATTTCGGGGAGGAAACCCGAGGACACACAGGAGCAGGAAGGGCGGAGGGGAGGGAGAGCGAAGACACATCGGTCGCGGGCAGTCTCGAGAATGGTCGGCACGGCCGAATCGATGGAAAGAAATTTATTCGTCGCGTACGCTGGGCGGCGGGTTTAAAATACGGCGTCGACGTTGAGACGCCGCCGTCGCCGCCGCCGCCGCCGCCGCCGCCGCCGCCGCCGCCGCCGCCGCCGCTGCCATTGCCGCCGCCGCCGCCGCCGCCGTTGTCGCTACCGCCGCGCGTTCACGGGGGTAACGCCGCGCCGCGTCGCGACGCGACGCACGTTACCTGGTAACACCGTGGAATTACAACGGATTCTTTCTCGTCGCGCACGGTATGCCGGAATCGGACTGGAATTCGCGGAGACTCGATGCCGGGCATTTTTTCGACGGCGAGCGACGTCGCGTCGTATAGCGCTGAGAGGCCCGGCTGCTGCATGCGCTGCCGGTGGAGAAGCGCGGCTTCGCCCCGCGCCCGCCACCACCCGGTTATTACGGCGCGCGTCCGAACGGACGGACAGGACGCGAACTCACACAGCGCCCGAGCGTGGTGGACCTCCACGGCCTTTTTTTCTTCCTTTCTCCCTCTCCCTCTTCGCCCCGACCCTGGACAAATTGAATTTAACTCCGCCGCTAATACGGCCGCCCCGAAAAACGCGCGCGACCGGGACGCGCGAAAATCACGCTGCGATTTATGTCCGCGCCCTTTTTCCTCGCTCATCGCTTATACCTATATGGGGACTGCGCATCGGTTTCTTTTCTACGTGACATTAGAGACGCCGCGGCGTAGCGCGTTAATATCGCGCAGTTCATTTCGACGAACGCGCGATGGGGATTGTTGCATAAAAATATCCTTCTGTTTTCGGCAATTTTTGGGAAATAATTTTGGGGAAACTAGAGGTATGTTAAAAATGCGCAGAGAGAGAGAGAGAGAGAGAGAGCAACATTGTGAATTTCTGTACAATTATTTGTTAATAATGTTAAAAACAATGTTAAAAATAATGTTGAATATATTTTGAATATTATTAACGTTTTTAATATTAAAAACATTGCGGAATATGTATAATAATACCCCGTATGCCTTTTTTACCGCGAGTTTTTTTTTCGCCGGCGTGGATTCAAGCGTTGTACTCGTCGTACTTTTCTGTACGTTGCCCCCGCGACCATCGCAATTTTCGCTGTTATTAACTTGGGTGAATGAAAGTATACGCGGTACGTATGTACGAACGCCGCTTTTTTGTTATTTCCTTGTCACTCGCGCAACATATAGCTTATGGCGGAGAGAGAACCAATTTTTATTGCGGGAATAATATTGAATTTCGACAGTTTCGCCGCAGCGAGGACGATTCGCAAATGCGAATTTCTTGCGCATCCGTCGGCGAGGGTGGTTTTTGCTCAAGACGAGAGGGAGAATTATCGGACGGGATATGTAGAATCGTATAGAATGGCCAAAACGCGCGGGTCGAATTGTAAGAAAATTGCATACGTATTATTTCGTATTTATCATGAATTAGTATCGCTTGTCGATCGCATGACGTCGTTAGATGATATCTAAGGAGCTGCGTAAGAGAAATATATCACTGAATTGAATTTTATTTTATCTTCTTTTCGATTTTATGATGTGAAAATATCAGAAAAAAAGGGAAAGAACAATTTAACAGATGCAGCAATATTGTTTGCTCATTTATTTTACAGCTTCTTAGAAGTAGAGAAATACACGACAGAAAGCAGGGTATCATTATTTTCTTTTATTCTTCTATTCAATTTTTAAATACAAAAGGTCATTAGAAGTAAAAACTGTGTATTGTAATTAGTATGAATCCAAAACGGCGTGCGTTTAGCTGCTACGTAACGAAATGAACCGCGACGGTTACCAAGATGGATATCCATCAATCAATGTGTCAACAAGTATATATTCTTTCATGATGAGAGGTTTCGCAGCGATATCAAATAATCCTCGTATATTGAGCGAGATATATTAATTTAGTGGATAATAAACATGTCGGTTTAATGAATAAGTGTAAGAAGAGATGATTAGTAACAATTAGTAACGATTTTATTAAAAGTTCCCGCGCACACACATTTAGTAGAAACGTACCGGAAATTTTGACAAGTATCGGCCGTTTCAATTGAATTTTTCAGACATTCCGTAATAGATATAAATTTTTCTCGCGCATTGTCATTGTGAATAATTGTTAATTAATTTCGCTAAATCGGGAATGCGAAGTGATCGTGTGTACGGTTTATTTTATTATTTTAGGCTTCGACCATCGATCTGCAGGCGTTCGATAATGCGCGATATCCGGTTTCTGAATACGCTGTAAAAAAAATACACTGACATCCGGAATATTAAGAAAAACCGTCAGACCCGCATTGTGTCGGCCCGAAGGTCTCGAATGATTAATGAGCGGTTAATTACCGTATACTGAAATATGTATGACAAACGTTGAACTTTCGCGAGATTCGACAGTTTCGAGATTCGCGAAGGCTAACCGAAAGGCATTAATTATATGACTCGTAAAACTTCCACGATTTTTCATTCGCGACAAGCCTGAAGTTAATTCGAGGTAAATTCGATTCTCATTCGTTGACAAGTGTAGCGTGAACAAGAAAACATTGATTATGAAATGCGTCTGCGAAGTTTGTCATTTTACATTCATAGAGAGAGGGGAGGGGAGAGAGAGAGAGAGACTAAAGTAATTACCGTAAGGGAAGGGGGGGACAAATAGTGTCACTTTAAATTTCTCCTCTTTTCCGCGTTTATTTTACCACTACTCGTTAATAGACAGACAGTTTTCAAGCATCGAATCATCTTCTGAAAAAGCCATAAAAATCAAAAGCCAAATATAGATAGCGGAGAAGTTTAAAAATTTTGCATTCGTGAAATAAGATAAAACCTGGATCTTTTTTTTGATATTTGAAGGTATATTTTCTTAATTGCTGAATTGTTGAATGAGATCTAACCTATTTTATGTTATACGGTAACTTTTTTCTCTATTTTGATATAATTTCTATGCTTGTATATTCATTTTATTTCTCTCAGTAAAGTTTTAAAGGAAAAAGTAGCTCCTGGGGCAAATAATGACAATTTTTAGTTGGGTAAATAATGACAAGTCAAAAAGCTTTCTTAATATTTGAATATGATTTTTCTAATTTATTTGGGCTAATGTGAGAGTAGTTACAAGGCAACATCCAGAATAAATGTCATTTTTAATAAGAAATACTAGCAAATAATGTTACTACTATTATTTATCAATAAATAAAAATTTACATATGGCAGAGTATAGAAATTAATATAAACTACCTTATCTATTCAAAATGACAACAAAAAAGTCGATTAGGAGCTAAAAATTATATAAAAATTTTACTCATACAACATCTATTAACAGAATTATGAATAACACGCTCTTGTGCCACTGGTTGTATGCATTTATTCATAATCTGTAATAATACGTTATTTATTTATTTATTAATAAGTAAATGCAAATTACGTTATCAATTCACGTTATCAATTCACGTGTTATTCACTATTGTTATTTAGATTATTTGCATATTTTTTGAATCATTCATCCCATCCGTGAGTAGCCATATAACCCACCCATATTACGTAATAACTTCGTATAGCATAAACTGAGTCGACAAGGCACACAGGGG
>NW_012026779.1:883683-906865 GCF_000956235.1 Wasmannia auropunctata
TTTTTAATAAGAAATACTAGCAAATAATGTTACTACTATTATTTATCAATAAATAAAAATTTACATATGGCAGAGTATAGAAATTAATATAAATTACCTTATTTAATCAAAATGTCAAAAGAAAGATCGATTAGGAGCTAAGTATTATGTATTTTGTAATTGTCCCATAGAGTGTCACTATTTACCCATAGGGTGGGGCAAATAGTGACAAATGTAAGTTTCAGTTTTTATGAAAATCTAGTCCGTACGCATGACTTATGGAAACTCTAATTAAGTTTTTAGTATTATTTGAAAGTGAAAAGTACTGTTTTAGTGAAAAATCATATCTTGTAAACTTGAAATTAGCTTGTAGGAGAGAGAGGAAAAAAATCCGTCACTATGCCCCCTTTCCTCCCCTCTCTTTTACGTATTATCGAGGGCACACATTACGTTGGCATATTCGCGTTTGTATTTGTGAATATCAGAAATGGCGTAGAATTAAATTTTTGACAGAAAATATATGTTCAAGATATTAAATTTTATGCGAGACGTAATATGAAAATTGCCACTTATGCCACCTTGTGTACACGAGTGGCATTGCACATATTGCACGTGTGCACGTCGGAATAGATTACACATATTACACATGTATCGAGGCGCATGTCATTCACATTAGACCTATGACAGAATCCATATCGCGTGCGCAAATGCTGATCTCTCATCTCGCGTCGGATAGAAAATGATTTCGCGAGGCCATAATATAGAGCGATGCAGGCGATCGAGAACCGCGGCGCGACTCGTAAACCCCCACGAGGCATTTTTCTCTCCCGGCCGGCCGGCCGCGGCCCGGCGCGGCTTCCACACATTATTGAATATCGTTTATTTGTCGAGCAACGTCTTCTCGCTCATTTCGCCACGCTTATCGCGTCACTGTTTCGCCTGACTTTCCCCGTTTCCACTCAGTCTCGGGCCTCCCTCGGCCGGGCCGGAGCCGGGCCGGGTCGGGGGCCGAGGCGCGCTTGCCAGAAATATCAATTTGCGCGGGAGTGGTAACAGTTTGCTTGATTTGGCACGGCGTAGCTTACGTCCGAAATAAATCTTCGCGAGTTGCAGTGTCGGTGCCCCGGCCCCGGAAACCGATTGTCTATGCGAGATTTGACATGAGTGGCGCACTCCCGTCCCCGTGGCATCGCGGCACGATATCTCATTCCCGCGAGCGTCTCGATTGGCATCTTATTTATCTCCAATCGATCGACATTTCGATAAAAAAAATCAGATAACGCGCCTTCCATATACGGCGTATGAAAAATTATCCTACTTAGGCCCATTTTCATAACATATGGTTAACGATAAAGTTAGGTTAACTAAAACTTGAAAATTAACTAAAACACACTTTCATATAAGCTTATAGTTAAATAAACTAAAGGTTACGTGTACACATTAGTTAAGTTGGTATCAAGTTAACTTGATGGTTAAATCTTAATCAAACGTCATTAAACAATAAACTTCTTGGTAATTTTTAACCTTTAGGTAACCATACATTGTGAAAATTGGCCTTATTGTTATCTGTATTTGACGATCGTTCTGCTTAAGCGGCGTCTACAATAAGACTTGAGATTTAAAAAAAATTGACCAATCATAAGCGATTATTCTTCTCACGTGAGATGAATAATCGACTATGGTCAATTTTCTTAAATCTTAAGTCTTGTTGTAGATACCGCTTTAAACTCACTAATGCCGTAGCGCGTGCGACTCGTTACACCACAGTATAACCAGTAGGTCCACTTCGTGTCGGCACCTTTGATCTCCTTTTCCGGATCACGTGAGCATCTACCATGTTAAATCCAGGACCGAATTGAGAAAAGTGCCTCACAAGTAATAAAACAGATAACTAATAATATGGATTCGATACAGTAAATCAATAAATTCAATCTGTGAATCGAATAAAACGTTTTATTAGTAACAATTATTCGTAGGAGTGATTATTAAAGAAAAATTACTGATGTAATTGCTTNTAAATTGTCTGTACATATGTATGTACGTTCCTATCGTCTTGCATTTCATTGGATCCAACCCAAAACAAAAGTTGCGCGGCGATACCTGCGCGAAGACTCAGTTTTTCGCTGAGTGGACCTACTGGTTATACTGTGGTTACACTAAGGCCGGCATTTGTTTCCCTCTCCTCCCCCCTCCCTCCGATGTAAAATTAAAAGGTGCCCATTGACAAGCGCGGCAGTAGAAGTGCGTAATAAATTAAAATGGCAAACAACAGTAATTGTTGGCTGCGACAATATGAGCGTGGAAGTAAACTTACTCAGAAAACAATTCACGTCGGAGTGTGTACGTATTGGTATTTTGGAATGTATAGCAATGTCACGTTGGATATTTTATTTCAGACAAATTTTTTATACTACTATATACTTTTCTAGATAATTTTCGTAACTGTGTACTTAACTTGATTATCAATTTTTCTAAAATTATTAAAATAAATTCATGTTTAATATACATACCTAATAAACATAGGTGCTATCGGTGGAGTATATACTTTTTGACAAAAAGAAGTTACGCACTATGTACGTAGGTATATAGTACGTTTTTTTATATAATACGTATATAATACGGTATATAATACGTATTTTTTTTTGCTAAAGAGATATTGGCGCAGTAATGCAAAAAAGAAAAGTAAATAATATATCCTGTACAAAATAATTACAAAATGATATATAATATTATCAAAAGTAACTAAATGTTCTAAATTATCTACTTTTGTCTTTTTTAAGGGAAGTGACGAAAAAGAGAGATTAAAAAAGATTAAGAGAAATTAATTATTTCACCATAAAAAAATATAAAACATGAATCGCTCACATTTCGATCTATATTTTCATTGCACTTTAGGAATGCAAATTACCTTGCGAAATAACATTATTGAATAAGATCAATAATAGGGCTGTAGAGCCAAGCTGGGTGTACGTGCTAATAATATGTGTTGACTGTGGTGGTAAACAATCTTTAATGTTATATAAATAACTAATATACAAATTATACCAAATGTTTCGACCCTTTTACATAACGGTCATCCTCAGTGGGAATATAACGAATTAAATACATAACTTCACCCAAAAAAAAATGTTCTACTTATAAGCGGGAAATTCTTTTAACCATTTCCTGTAAGAAAAAAGTTTTACATGAAGCATATTCCTCAGCTATAAAGCGTATTTATCTATAAAAAAATGGACCATGCGCTATAATCAAGAATAAATTCTTATAGTAATTCGACATTCTTCTATATTTTAAATATATATCTCATAGTAATTCGATATTCCTCTATATTTTAGAATATATACTCATAGTAATTCGATATTCCTCTACATTTTAGAATATCCTTTCGAGACGTTTATTTAATATTAAGAGGAAAATCTTTTATTATGAAGAGGGTACCACTAAAGGATAGAATATTTTTTTTTGGGTGTTACATTATATGTCAATGCATTTGCTCGCAAATTATATTTGTCTGATGTTTTAACAAAAATTATTGGCTTGTCGTCTAAATCTTTTGGAAAGCGTCATCCTTAGTCCATTTGTATTAGAAACCATGTAACTTTCAGATAGATACATGTTAAAATTTGAATATCCAGAAATCATGTAACTGTGAAGAATTAGCACGTACACCCAGCTTGGCTCTACAGTCTATTATTGATTTAATTTGAATATGAGTCTTTGATAATTTATTAAATTAAAAAAAAATTATTGAATAATTTTTTTATATGCGATATTAAAGGAATATCATTTTTTACGAATTATATTTATTATAATTGCAGGTCGTATTTTATATATAACAAATTTCTAAATTATATTATAAATTACACATAACACACAATTGGACTATATTGGATCGCTTCGTTGTTCATGAAGCCCGTATCAGACCCTACGTGAAATCAACCGATTAGAATGAAACAGATTCAAAACTGTCCGATTGGTCAAATCTCCAATTTCTAATCTGTAAATCGTAATCCTCAATCTCCAATGCATCTCCAATGAGGAACAACGGAGCAAATTCACACAATACCGCGCAGCCTCCTCCCCCGAAATCGCGGTCGTTACAAAAGCGACTGATGACGGCGGTTTTTCGCGTGTAAGAAAAGCCGACGAGAGACCAAGCCACACGCGGGAAAATAATAACAAGAGGAGTGCCCGCGGGGTTTGGGTGTAGGTGGACCAGGCGGGGAGACGCGAGGGAGATAGTGGTGGATGCATAATTGAATGAAAGCGTGGCGAACAGAGCCAAGGGGTAGTTCCTACGACTGGGAGGGGGTGGAAATGCTATAATTTCAAGCCAGACAGTCATGCGTTATTCAGCATTGAGGTACAAGTTCTCCTTCTCTCTTTCTCTTTCTCTCTCTCTCTTTCATCTTTGTTTTCCATGCGATTCTCTGGAAGGGAGAAAGTGTCGTCTCTTCATTCTCTTCCCTCCTTTTATCGCACTTCGATCTTTCTTCTTTACCTAATTCTTAATCGTTCGTTCATTATCTACGATCGCTCTCGATTCGCAACTTGTGAAATAAGATGATGCGATAATAATACAATGCAACGATGTTAAGATATGCACGTCGAGAACAACATTCACAAAATCCTCGCATCACGCAAGCTAATCCTTTCTCTATTTGTTATACACAGGATAGTGACAACCTCTGGTGGGAGGCCTTCGCGAACGAATTCTTCGAGGAAGACGCCACCCTCACCCTCCACGTCTGCTTGGAAGATGGACCGAAGAGATATTGTGAGTATCGACGATTATTTAATCGCATTTGCAATCGGCGGCGATGCGGATTTCGGAGGAAACGTTTAGAAATGTGTTATGAAATCAGATGGAACTTAACTATCACATTTTATTTTATTTTTGATCAATCATTGTGCGGAATTTGATTTCTAATTAATTAGAAAGAAATTAATCTCTCGGCTCGTAATCGTGTCCAATATATGAATCTAAGAATCTGTTATGCTATGAAGAATGCGGATAAACCCTTTGTAACATACATAATTAAGTAGTGCAGCGAAGAACCATTGTAACTATTGGAATTTCGTTAAAAATGTCGAAATATGATACATTATGATTTTTTAAAAATTAATAAATATAAGGAATTTTAAATTTCTTAAGATAGACGATCTTTGATCTTCTTACGTTCAACTGATTTGACTCATTTTGTCTCAGTATAAAGCTAAGATTCTTGTGTATCTATTGACAAAAACAAAGAGAAGAAAAATAAAGTTAAAAAAATGAAGCCATTTTTGAAAGATTTTGCAGACATATAATTGAACGGACGGACGAATAATCAGACGGACGCACAAACGAATGATCGGATCGACACTGTGAAATTATAAAGTAGTTTGCTACACTGCACTACTTATTAATAATAACAATAGACGAGTGAGATATCTTTATTTTCATGGTAAAAAAGGAAAATTCAAAAAGAAAAGGTTAAATTGCAAAGCAAAATTTCTTTTTGAGAGCAAGGTGATAAAACTTTCGAATGAAGTTTCTTTGACACTTACACATCGTTATCTGCGTTAATACGATCGATTTCTTTCAGCGCGAGATAATTTCTTACATCTTTGCGATATCACGGTTCACACATTGTCACCGATACTTAATCGCCGTGCAAGCTCGTGCGGGTACCGCCTCTGTTCTAAATAATGACGTGCCACCGCGCGGCAATCTTGCAGTCGGTGGATTTTAATGTCTGTTCTGCACACCGTCTCGAAAATATACGACGACAACGTGATTACATGTCGTGCGGATGCGTGTCGTCGTCATCCGGGTATAAACGACGGGGCATCCGCGCAGTATATGACGCGCCCGAAATGAGTCCCCTGATGCGAAATGCGTAATTTGTAATTAACGAGAAAAAGAAAGACACTTCTCACTCGTGTCTGTTTGGCGTTTGTCGTTAGATTTCGATTTATACTTTTACGTCGTAATTCTCGATAAAATTTTATTCATTCCTCGCGACAGGAGTTTCTTGCAGAATCAAAACATTGAAAGTAAAGCGCGACAATTTATTATAGAATTAGGTGAACATCGAAAATTAAACGCGACAATTTGTTTTATTTAGTCTCAGCTATTCGTGTACATTCCAATTTTGCAGAGGTGCACGCGTTTATATGTATATCACGCCCGAATAGATATATATAAGAGTCGATATCGACCGACTTAAAGATAGAGCTGTCGATCTTAATCGTCGCCTTGCTTTTCCCGCGACGTTACTCGTTGTATTTATTTCTAATCGTTTCGCCATCTTTACCCTTTCAGCGATAGGAAGGACGTTAATACCCAGGTACTTCCGTTCAATATTCGATGGCGGAGTGACGGAACTTTACTACACTTTGAGAAATCAGAAGGAGTCGTTTCACAACACTACCATAACGCTGGACTGTGATCAGTGCACGATGGTCACGCAGTACGGGAAGCCGATGTACACTAAGGTACGATTCGACACATTCGGTATATTTATTGCACTTGCAGTAAAAAAAAAACTACACTTCAGATTGCCAATATTTACGTACTTGATCGTTGAATTAAACGAAAATAACACGAATGATTAAAAACAAATTGAAAAACATAATCGTGATTTAAATAGAAATGACCAGAAAAATTTATATAAAAACTACTGCGTGCACGTGCCGTATCCCTGAGTTGACACAATTGGAAAAGTCGATTACTCTTTTCTTAATAAAAAAAAAGAGAGATGTCATAAAGACAGGAAGGATTAAAGTTTAATTGGATCTCTGTAATTTCTGTAAAACTGCTTCCTAGCGGGAAGCCTAAGTTCTCTCTCTCTGTAAAACTCTTCGCGGCGCGCGCGAAATCAAGCGCACCTCGAAATAGCCGAGGCGGATATTGTCATCCGAAACTTATTTTATAGGTGTTAACGGAGGGTAGGTTAATATTGGAGTTCACCTTCGACGACCTCATGAGGATAAAGTCGTGGCATATGTCAGTGAGGACGCATCGGGAGCTGGTGCCGAGGAGCGTCGTCAGTATGCAGCAGGACCCGACGATGCTCGAGCAGATTAGCAAAAACATCACCAGGCAGGGCATGTCCAACTTCACTCTCAACTACCTTAGAGTACGTATTCTACGCGCACTGCGCTGTCTTATAATTCTACGTCGATGCGTCAGATTGACCGCGTCCAAATTGAATTGAACTCATGCGAACAATCACATGTCAGTTTTAATTTCGAAGTTTTTTAAAAATGTACATGGTTTAACGTCAGTTTTAGTGGTATACAATGTATCAATCTTAAGCCCGGTCTACAATTGCGTAAGCATAGTTGCAAATAGTTGTAGTTATAAGAATATACCAATCACAATCGAATATAAGAAGAATATTCGACTGTAATTGGTCAATTTTTACAACTACAATTATTTACAATTATACGCTTACGTAATTGTAGACCAGGCTTTAAAGACGACTGAGGAGGACCAAGTTAGGTCGAAACGTCTCGCTATTGAATTATTGTATATGTGAAAATATAGGAGTTTATAGCAACATCTAAAACCTTTGCTCGTTTATTGGCCATAAATCAATTTACTAGCTCTTGATAAATACGAGCGCTACTTTTATTAATTTTGCATTAAAATTTTTTCGTTCGTATTAAACTATCTTAGAAGATGAAAAATTGTTAGCGAAACAGACGAGTCTTCGGAAGACTCGCAGACGAAAGAATAGATCAATCAAGCTTGCTTTTTTGATTATTTTGACATATGTAGATGAACGCAAAGACCTCCAGAATGTTTACACTGCAAGAATTTGAAAGAAAAGAACGATTACACGCACGATTAGCGGCGAACACGTGCGTATCATCGTGCGTGTCGAAACACGAGGGACGAGACTTTGATTGAGTATTGATTTTATAAACGGAAAAAAAATCGATCGCGAACGTGATTGTTAGAAAATTGTTGCGGCAAGATATAGGTGCGTCGATGCGGGGCTAGTTCGGAACACACACGTCGTGCGCGCCTGCCTTCTCGAAAGTATCTCCGGCTATCCGGGTTACGAGCTACCTTCTTTCCGCGCTCGGAAGCGCTTTCACCAGGGAGGGGCGGGAAGGGGACGGTCGCGCATTCCGCGTGTATCGTCTCGAGCCAGTTGAAAAGCCCCGTCGATTGTTACGTTCGCGGGAAAGTCCTCGCGCCATTGTTGAACCGGTACACGATGTTCGCGGAAACGCGTAAGGAACGGCCGCGTCTTCGAATATAATTTCTCCACAGGGGCCGAGAAGAGCCGTCGCCGACGACGAAAACGGGGGGCCTTCGGTTGATTTACGGACGAATGTGTCGTCACATCGCGCGAAACTCCAGTCAGTTTTCTCAAGTGGTAGTTACGTTATTCAGCTTTTACGCTCGCCGCGTAACGTGATGTAACGCGATTATTACTCACATGAAAATGCGTGTACACGCAAGTACAGTTCTCGGATTGAAACTGTATTCAAAACGAATCGACAGAAGTAGAAAACTTATATGTTTTTCTCATATGAGTTTTTATAAAGAGTTTAATCTTTAGACATATTTAAATATTTATTTATTTCTTGTTTTTGACTTCGTGGTTTTATGTATTCATTTGTTTATTTATTATATTTTATTTCGCGTTTTTTGAACTCTACTTGCCGAAGATGACTCTGTGTAGTCCGAAACGTTCCAGGTTTTTTTTAATATAATGACATTATTAAAGTTTTAATTTTTGACATCCAGTTTATCGTGTGCTTGTTTCTTGACCTCTTTATTCATATATTTTATTACGTTGCATATACGGTTTTTGAACTTAATTTTTAAAGAGTTGTTTAATTTGCATTACATATATTAGAGTGAGATGTATATTAAACATATATTAAACATTAGAATTTTAGTTATAGAAATGTTTAGAACGTGTTTCATCTAATTTTTCGTACATTTAGGCTGAAAAGAGACTGCAAGCTTAAGCTTCGAGCTATAAATATCGAATTATTGAGCTTGTAACTTGGCTTTTCATCAGGGATTGAACTGACTGATTCTTTTACAGTTATGCGTGATTCTGGAGCCGATGCAAGAACTGATGTCGAGGCACAAGGCGTATGCGTTATCACCCCGTGATTGTCTGAAGACAACCTTGTTCCAGAAATGGCAGAGGATAGTTGCCCCGCCGGGTAAGAGAGGTAGACGAACAGTTGCTTTACATGAGAAGCACCAGCCAGTGAAGCCGAAAAACGGCCGTCGATAGACAACGTGAAAATCGGCTCTTATTTTTGCTACCCGCGGAACGACGCCACTGTCCGTTTGTCGTCGATTTTCTTTGACCGCTTTGCCGCGAGTCTTGGTTCCACCGGTTTTTCCTCGTCGAGCGTGAGACTTGACGATTTTGTACCGAATCTTCCAGCAATTAGATGCACTTTTCTATCGAACACCGTCTTGCACCGCTTGTTTCATCGATCGAATTTAAGTCAAACCTTCGAGTCATTTTACGAAGTATTTATACTTATAGTATATAAGCATTACTATGTGACTTCAATTTGCTTTTAGTTTCATACATTACATGATATTTGATATCAATGACACGGTTATTTTTCGATTGTTTTGACGTTGCGTCACACTGCTTTTAGCGTCTGCTTATCGCTCATTTTTTATCGTGCTTGTGCGTTTCCCATTTCACTTGCGATTTTGTACATACATATAGCTCGGATACGTTCACCCGATACTCGTTTAAATCCGATAAACCCGTGGAACCAAGCGCGTACAACATCAAATAATATGATGCCAAACGTGTTTCTCTGTAAACGTCGCTTGAGAGTGCAAAGTAGTTCGTGGGAGGAAGAGTTAGAAATAAACTTGACACATGTCTCTATGTGTTTGTTTGTCTATCATGTCAATGCATGCTTGTGCTTGTGCGTGTCAGAGACCTTTGATAATGAGAAAGGTCCACAGCTGGGTAGTGCTCTTAAGTTTATCAGTGTGTAGCCACACACGTGGCCGAACGCGGCCGACGAATGTGCGCGGCGTGTTGTGTTCACGACGACTTTCCTTCGTTTCCAGAGTCTCAGCGGCCGGCTAGCAAAAGAAGAAAGCGGAAGGGCAGCACGTCCGGACCGGGCAACAATGCTCCACCCGCGCCTAGCAAAAAGCGTTCACCTGGGCCAAATTTTTCTCTAGCATCGCAGGTAAATCTTTCGATTTATTTTTCTCATTGAAGCAACATACATCGCGGTGTCGTCTGTAGGCTAATTAAATTTTTTTTGTTTTTACTTCTATCTAGCAATTTAGATAATTTAAACAATTTAGAATTTACTTCTATCTAGGATGTGATGGTTGTGGGTGAGCCTTCTTTAATGGGCGGTGAATTCGGGGATGAGGATGAGCGGTTAATCACGAGGTTGGAAAATACGCAATACGATGCCGCAAATAATCTGGATCCTCATAGTCATGATGCATCCGGCGGACCACCGCCGCATCCTCATCAGTTCCACTCGGAGCCGACACCGGGTAATTCCTGGCCGCCAGATCGCGGTCCTGGTCCACCACAGGGAGGTCCTGGCAGTCAGGTAATCAGTTCTTCCACGCCAAATTTCAACCCCGGAATTGAAGAATGCGTCTGCACACGCATCTAATTTATCTGAATAAAATACAAGTATTCAACAAGTACTCAACAAGTTTCAAATTTTGCTGAATCGATTGAACTAATTCATTAAAATAACTGATATCAGATATTGAAACTATTACTTGAATGACTTCTGAATTCGGAGATCGGTGTCGTTATTCGGTTGATCGGTATATCGGAAAAAACCAATAACTAAAGATGACTCTCAACGGAAGATTAAAGAAAGGAAAAATAAAGTTTAAAAGGAAAAGGTACTGACTCCACCTCAAAAAATGCTATTCAGAAACGTGCGATAATAATTGCGTGGTTTCTAATATCGCGTCACGCATGTGCGTGTGTGTGCGCTGCTTCAGGGAGTCCAGGGTGGTCAAGGGGGCGCGGCCGCAGGTGTACAGGGAACGCAGGACGCCAGTCAACAGCAGCAAGACAAGAAGAGCCCCGCGGTGAGCCAGTGAGGCCAGGAGTCCCCGCGCCCCCCCACCAGGGGGCGACGGGGGCGCAGGCCCAAGAACGTGGCTCCCTAGCGGGGCGAGAATCCTAGCCTCCCCACTGCCGCCGCCTATCTGGCCTCCGCGGCCGGCTCCATGACTGGCAGGTTGTCGTCACACGTCGGAATGCTTCCGCCGCTGGCCTGTCAGCCCGGCCTGCCAGCAGCAGCACCACCGGGCCACCATCATCCGGAGCAGCATCCGCAGTTGGGTCACGTGGCCGCCGCCGCCGCCGCCGCCGCCGCTGCCGCCGCCTCGATGGGCATGGAGTCCTCGGAACTGATGGCGGTGGCCCATTACCAGGCGCAGCAGCTGCAACGGCAGTTGTTGGCCGAGCAGCAGTCGGGTCCGGGCACCACGATGCTGCCGCCTACGTCTGCTCAGCCTACTGGTGGAGGCTTGATGCAGCCGCAGGGGCTCCAAGGGCAGCAGCAGGGCCAACTCCAGCCGGGCCAGGACCCGCTACAGAGCTTGGTGCAGCAACTGCTCTGTCTACAGCAGATAGAGTATTTTCTCGCGCAGCGCGGTCATAAATGATTTCACTTTAGCGGAACGTAAATATCGGTCATTTCGCGCGGGAAAATTGGACCAGATGACAGTGACGTTTTGGAACTCGATATGAGCGGAAAACGTGTTTGTGTCGGTGTAAAGGTGATTCGCCGACGAGGCAAATTTCGCGCCAAATCGTTGTATGACCCGCTGACGCGCTGCCGTTGATGCTGCGACGCTGTCGAGAATGAAGACGAAGACGGACAAAATATACGCGGCGGCATCTGCTCGAGTTTGTATGGTTTTTTGTATAATTCTCGAACGGAGGGGAGGTAGTGCGGTGTCTCCGAATCCACACCACGACAATACACGGGGAAGATTGCGGAGAAGCTGAACGACCCGAAGCGGCAGATAGGAAAAGAAGGAGAGCGGCAGTTGCACCCGTTTATTCGTGGATCGCTCTATCGCTTCGGACGACACCGTGCGGACGGACGACAATCTCCAGGATAGAGGAGATCAAGTGTTTTAGCGTGTGATAAAAAAAAAACTTTTATGTCAAAAATTATGTTAAATATGAAAGGTGGAACGATGTGTGACACTGAGGGGGGAATGAAGAAGACGAGGAAGCGAGAAAAGGGAATGTGTTAACGCCACGCGCGTCAGAGACGATTGTCCGCTCTGGTGCGGGAATTTGTGAATGAATCTCTATCCGTCAACAGTATTGATATAATTAATAGAGTAAATGAATATATATAAAAAAATATTGTAAGAACTATATCGTAAGTACGTATTTGTGCAAACGTCAGTGTGCAAGTTAAGCAGAATGCGTGCGTATGACAGTAGTCTGGGGGTATATGGGAGAGAGCGAGAGAGAGAGAAAGAGAAAATGAATGCGAGAGGGTGAGAGTGAGTGAGGTAAAATCGGAGATGGAGAGAAGGGTGAGGTAAGAGAAGGAGCGATGAGAGAGTCACTTCGGCTCTTGACGATTTTTAAGCGCGGGGACCGACCGAACGCCAATGCATAGCCTCGTTGATCGTCCCGAGGACTCGTAGAATTTTATCCTTTATTACTACTATATAATAATAATAATTATTTGAACGAACCACGGAAAGCGTAAGAATATTTTGCACACTAAATAATGTAAGGAAGACTCTTTGTTCCAAAGGTTCAACACGGTTGGTAATATATAACGTAAGTGTAAAGCTTTCTCAAAACCGAGACGAGACACGGAATCCAATCTCCACGGTGCAGGAAAAGAAAAGAGAATTGTTAAAAAAAAAGAGCATTTTTTAACATTCGTGTAAACAAGCTTCGTGTTTTACGTTTTAGAAATACATATTGCGGTACGACACGTAGCACAGCACGTACCCACGTCTTTACGGATTATTTGTGAATTTTAACTTTTGTGTACCCAAGTGAATACTTTTACGTTCACTTGATTCGATTGTGTTTTGATCATTCTGACGAGATTCTTTTTAACGCGGCAACATTATAGGACCTTGTCATTTTTATTCGATACACAAATAATGGCGCGTGGTGATTCGAATATTTCAATATACGGTCAGATAAAGGCACATGAATGCACACACGAACACGTACAATTATATACACGCGTAAATCTGAACCCGAAGTTCCTTGCGTGTTACGTTTAAACATCATGTATATGTTCCTCATTTTGTTTATATACGTCGCATATGTTCCTATTTTTATATTGCTCCTTGTGATTCGTTATGTTCCCTTCTTTTAACATTCAGATGATTTTTATAAGATACTTTAAACGCAAACTTTTTATTTAAATCATCGATATAGGTATCTTTTGACGATCAGTGTGTGCCCTTTCGAATCATTTGTTTTTATGCGGTGATGACTCGTCATTGCGGATGATTCGTTCCAAATATGTATACTTTGAATTAGAGAGAAGAAAGAGAAAAATTAGTCTTGATATGCAATTCGTGTATATACAGATTTTGGTATTCTGATACATTATGTATTTCCGATACATAATATATCGTATTCCGAGGGAAGAGTATTTGCTTTGACGAGATTCGAAGTTACACATGCGTCGAAATGTAAGAAAGGGGAACATCGTTTTTAGTTGTAATTTACTGTACATCACACTGTGAACTGCGATTTGTCAGATGTTTTCCCGCGTGACTATATAGCGTCATCGCTTGAGCACGACGTAGGTACGAGCTCTGCTTCGATTTTGGAAATAGCAACAGGCTCTTCGCACATAACGTAATACATACACACATTACACAAAAATACATTAGACGCGCACATGGGCGTCCGCAGGGAGGGGGCAAGGAGGGGAATTTGCCGTTCCCCCCCTGAAATCAAACGAGTATAATAAAATTCAAAATTTGCTCTCTTATTTTTACAAATAATAAATATGTTTGTCAAATGTGAGAGAGCTAAAATACAACACAGGTGCACAACGTTTGAACATTTGCTCCTCGCGGTTCGTATTAAAAATTTGGATCATGCCTCCCTCCTCCCCCTTCTACAAAAATTCTGTGGACGCTCTTGGACGCGCACGCGGCGAAAATAATTCGCGTGTTAAGTAAATCGCCCCGCTCTCGCAAATAGTCCGCGTTGATGATAAATCCGCGCGCACGCGCGCGTGCCGTTTTCACATCATTGTCATTTAACCGATTTAACTGGGGGTTGGCCGTCGCGGCCAGACCGAGGAAGTTTCTAGCTCTCAGTTCCCTCTGTTCCAACCGAGGCTTAAGCCCGAATTACGTTTTGCCCCGTTTACCATTTGTTTGATCGTGGTCCGAAGAACAAGGGGGAAAACGAGCGGCGTTTTGCGGCTGCGGGAGATCTTTGAATCGAACTATTCTCGGGAATCTATGAGCGACCGGATTAAAGTTCGTGGCGACGTGTTTCCGTCGGATTTTATCGAAGGAGGGGGAGAAGGGCGACCACGCGGCGGCACAGGTACAAAACGCCGGCGTATCGTCCGTGAACTCCGCGTCTTCCCAAGGCGGGAGAGCATCTTCCGCATCTTCGTCATGTGTCGATACCGCGCGCGGGAATACATTTTGAAATATGTACAAAGATCATTGTCTCATACAGCACACGCTCGTGTAAACGCATACAAAAAAAAACGAACACACGTACACGCGGACACAAGAGTATCATTGGTGTAATCTTTCTCTCTCTTCCTCTTTCCGAGAGGGAAAAACGCTATTTGCTTTCTCGTTACTTTACCTCGGTTTCCGACGCAAAGATATTTTTGCTGCACATTGATTTTGCATCTTCTCCCTTTTTTTTTATCTTGTTGCAACAAAGGTAGGCTATACACGCATACGTACAGCTTACATGTAGAATGTACCGAGAAGAACGGAGAGACGAGTCGCTCTTGTAATTGTAAATCTCGAGAAAGAAAAAGAGGGGGACGCGCGCGCGCGCGCGCACCGATGTGCGCGCATTTAACATACGTGCATTTACACATTTCACATACACGTATACCCCGAAATCACACTTAAATCATGAATTAGTTAGATAAGCCACGCGTGAAGCCAGTACAGTCCCACGGCGTGAGAGTGTGCGAAAGTAGGAGGAAGGTGTACTTCGTGAAATACACTTGAGTGTGTAGAGAGAGAGAGAGAGAGAGAGAGAGAGAGAGAGAGAGAGTGTGTGTGTGTGTGTGAGAGAGAGGGAGAGAGAGAGTATTTGTGTAAGAGAGAGAGAGAGAGAGAGAAAGAGTGTATGTATGTTAAAAAGAGCGCATGTGTATGTATGCAGTGCATGCACGTACATACACACATATATGTATATATATATATATATATATATATATATATATATATATATATGAGTGCATGTGCGGGGAGAGTAAATAAGAGAGAATGCGAGTGATTTCGACACGAGCATGCTAGTGGGTTTTAGCATAAATGATCTATTGACAAATGTTGTATATTATTACGAATTATAATGACACTATTATAATTAATTAATTAATTAATTAATTAATTATTATACCCTAATAATGTGAATTGAATTTAAACGACAAAAAAATACACGAAATGATAAGTAATAGGCGAACAAATTTTTAATTGTTAGCGAAGCACACACGAAGCCGGAATTATAACGCCCCATCAGTTTCTCGGGTCCTTTGAGAGCCCCGAAAAAACCCTCGAAAGTAGCGGGCCGATCCGCCGCGCGACGGAGTCGAAAGTAACCGAGCGTATAAAAGCGCAAAGCTGAGAGCAAACGTTCGCGGCGGCGGCGAAGTCGCGGCGGAGAGGCGACGAACGTTATGGAACCTTAAAATCCTTGCCGGGAGAAAGTGCATCGCCCAGCAGCCTCGAGCGGCACTCGACTCGCCCTCCATATAAGGAAAGGACATATTCCCTCGACCGATCCTCCGATCCGATCTGTAACGCGTCCGCGAGGCCGCGGGGTCAAACGGCGTCCCGTCCGCGAAAAAGCGCAATCTATCAACATTCCGCAACAGTGTCGAAACTAGTCACATTCACACAGGGAAGCAACAGCAGATCGTGTAAGGCGTTGAAACCGATGAACATTCACGGCCGGTTTTACCGACGACGATTTAACTCTAATATCACGATATCGCTTCCTATCGGTTCTTCGCTTCTCTCCGCAGCTTTCCGGCCGCGGAAAGAGGCAAAGAATCGCTTGAGGCAAATTAGCCATCGAGCTGAGATTGGTCCTCGGAACAAACCTTTGGAACAAACTGATGAAGGTTTGGTGGATATTAGATGTGTTTTCGTTTCTCCGTTAAGTATTCCTTTTTTCCAAAAAAAAAAAAAAAAATCATTCCCACCCGCGCGTAGATCATCTCTCTTCGGAGCTATATGCATTTCGGTTGTTATAACGACAAATCTCAATTGCTCCGTTCGAATAGTCCGGCGATGCACTTCGGGACAGCGTTCAGAATAGCCGCGCGATGCGAGGCGAGGTATAATCACGCGTGCAAACCCGCGCGGCCGCATCTTCACCGAAAGCTATTTTGGCTTCAGAAAGAAGTCCTCTAGAGAGAGTCGTCGCGCCACGGGAAGCATCTCGGAGTGCGAGATCCTATCACGATCGTACGATCGAAAGACGTATGAGTTTTTGTGCAAGTAGAGACGGATGGATCGCGGCGGTGAAAGTATCCGTCACGAGTGACAATCGATCGCGGATGATCCGCGGGGTCGCGCGTATCAATTCGCGGAAGATGCGGCTGTTCTTTAAAATTTCGGGCGCCTTTCACTTCCCTTTTTTTTTTCTTTTCCTACATGCATCCTCTCCGGAACACGTATCTGCGAGGTATGGTAACTAAATACGCACGCGATTTCTCGTGCGAGAAAGGGGGGGGAGGAGGAGAAAGAACGCATTTCGAGCGCGCGACGTAGTGATACACGAGTCCTCGCGCTGGCGATCAGGAGAATTGTCGGGATGAACATTTAAACGCTTTGCTTTTGAAGTCACGCTTCTCGTTTTCGCGCGAAATGCACAACTGTAGCTTGCAGAGGATCGCGAAAATTGCGAACACGAAAGACACGCGCACTTCGAAAAGTCGTTAATATACGCGTATCATTCTTAATTACTTAACGCAAATTCGCATTAATTACGGTCTTTGTCGCGCGATTCTCAGCACTCGCGAGCAATCAAAGGATTGTTGCAATTCCGTTAATGAGTCGTCGTTCGTTCTATTTTCATCTAATTCTATCGGCGTTACCTTTGATTCGCACGTTGCGCAATGTAACGCAATTTCGAGGCACGAATGAAGCACTCGTGTATCTCCCGATTAACATCTCCCTTTAGAAATTTTTATTCCACGACATTTGTATGTCTATTTTATAATTATCAGTCTCGTGTACAAGCACGTGTCCATCATTTTCAGCCGATTCATTTAAGAGTTGTGAGGTAAATTAAAGTTGGATATTTTTAATTGTACCGAGAAAAATTGCGAGAGATTCTTTCCAGGCTAAGAAAGATCGAAGTTAAAGCGTGCATTTAGAATTGACATTTTAATTTTGAAGGAAATTTAATCGGCAAATAAAAAATGATTGACATTCATTGGGATTCCTCTGAATCTTTATTTTATCTAGTAATTGGCTGCAGCTTCTCCACTTCGTAGCTTTCACGGAATATCGCGTAATTACATGCGGCGGGGGAAATTGAATGTATTCGCGCGCCGGATTCTCGTGGTAAGCTGCATCATTAAACGTACTAAAACGATAACGTTCAATTAAACCTTTTGCGATCGCGCATATCTGCGCGCGAATTCACGAAGCCACCGGCTGATAAACAGCGAGCGCTCGATTAGCTTAATTTCTATTCATCAACAAGATTTAGCACGAATGACATTTGCCGGCCGTATTACCGCGATGTCGTTGTAATTCACGATTAATATTTGATAGACTGTTAATAAACGAACTGTTCATCTAGCGTTTGTGAGTGCCGGCCGCGAGTACCGTGTTCATTTAATTGACTCATTCACTTCATTCGCATCGCGGCTTGATTAATGATACACAATCTATACAGCAGGGAACGATTGGTGTTTTGTCAGAAAATGAGAAATTGTAATGGAGAACTCGCGGGAATCTCGTGTCGTCGAGTCTATAAAGATTTCAACGTGTTATATCTTTTTCCGCGCCGGATTGTTTTTAATTTAAACCCAAGCAGAACAAAAAGTCATCATGACATTGAAATGATCATTAAAAGTTATGGCTCAAAAATGATTATTAGAAATCATGTTTCGATCACAACTCATTTTAATGCGAAATTTTGATAGAATCATGTTGTTCTGCTTGGGAACGAAAGTATAAATTTGATGCATCCCAATAGAATTATCGTCTGAGAATATTATTGCGCACGCGCGAATTTTGCATACGAGAATTTTCGTCGCACGATGATTCGGTTTCTGAATCGAAAAAATCTCAAAGTATATTTTGGCTCGGGGAGAGAAGTGTGTCATATTTCAAAAGCATTACTTGCAAGCTTTGGATTGAACAGCCGAATGACTATCAATGACCGTTTGATAATATTTTTGAGGCTTCATGAGTATTTTTTTTTTAAAAAGCTACGCAATTTTTGCGGTTATCTCTGTGTTTTGAAACATCGTTAACTGCCAATGTTTCAATTGCTTCTTATTCTGATGACGTGGACTATATGTTCACGAAACGTTGACATTTAACGATGGTGAATATGTATAATGTCTCGAAAAACTATAAAACTGAGACAATGTTCCGAAATGTCATAATATTGAAATCAAAAAGTTGAGATGTTCCGCTTTAATTGTAAAAATTAATGTATTAACATAGTATCCTAAAATATAAATTTCTTCAAATATTTTTGAAATTGCACAAGTAAATCGCCATATCATTTTGATAGACGAAGAATATTTTTGTAGAAAGTGGGATAAACGATTATGGATTATGTATATCTTATATTAAGAAATATATTTTTTATATATTCTTTATATTTAAAAATATTATATATATAATATCTTTATATTATAAAATTTTTTATATATATTATTTTACATTATAAAATTTTTCTATTAAAAGATATTGTATATAATATGTATATAGCATATACACAATATCTTTATACATATATATATATAATACCTTATAAGATATATATAATCCATATATCATTTATTTCTCTTCCTACAAGATTCTTTGTACATGTATCGATAAATGGTAATTTACTTGTGCAATTTTAAAAATATTTCAAAAAATTTATATTTTAGGATATTATTTTGAGATATTATTTTAATATATTAATTTTCACAACTATAAATTATTTTCGACATTGTCTCAGTTCCAAGTTTTTGATATTTTGGGACGTTATTCCAGTTTTCAGATTTACTTTTTTTTAGACATTGCATGCCCACCCTAACGATGTTTCAAGATACGGAGACTGACCTTCCTTTCCTTTTCTGACTACATGTCGAGACAAATCTCTGAGTCGTAGAAGTGATTTTCGCAGAGGGACTTCTTCATTTTAACGTTTTAGTGATAAACCAAATTCGCTCAAAATATTTAAATCTTTCGGTATTCAAATAATCGCGCTGTGCTATCGGAGATTTCTTGGAGATTCTACTTTTAACTTTCATGCAGAAAGGGTAAAGAAAGTATGAGGAGACTGAATAAAACTCTCCGCCAAGTGTTTCTAATCGTTTGTACAAGTCGGCCGCATATGTACATTTGGGAAGATATATCGTCTCTAGATCGTCAACGCCTGGTGTGATTTATACTCCGTATGAAAGTTTCATGTTATCGCGCATTGCGCGAACCTAAAAGGCACAATTTAAAAAACTCTCTACGAATCAAATTGCATATCACACTTCACCGACGACCGTGTCTCAGGAGAAGCAGATTAGTGTTACGGAGGTCGTTTTATCGCGCCGCGATCCTAGACCGATTAGCGCGTCTCACCCTGTTTGTCCACCCCGCTCCCCCGATACTGTTTACCCTGAAGAATAATAATTCCAAATAATTGTTGACAGATGATCAATCGTGTGTATAATGATAAAGAGAGGAAGAGAACAAAAAGAAAAAAAGAGAAGACGTGTCACTCGTCGCTGAGTACAACGTACAACGTGCGCGAAGGCAACCCTTTACCCGTTGTTGCTCCAAGTTCAGAGGACCTTTTCTCGTTCGCGTCATTGAACCCTGGCAATTTCTCGAAGTTTTTCGCCTCGTCCTTGCCGATCCGTCTGGCTGCATCTGGCAGAATTCGAATCGTTCGATCGCGCACAAGAAGAATGCGATTTTGCCTCGAAAGTTCGCGGACATCTTCGAATGAATTTACATATTTTCATCAAATTATTATACGGCTCCAGTTACACATTTTATATTCGCGTTGAAACTGCAATCGACGAATCGAGATTATTATTCTCCGAGGCTGCAGCTTGATATCGAGAACGTCGATGCGGGCTTTCGTTGAGTGTATAGCTATTTATAGTTTAGATAGAAAATTCTTCCGTTTGCATTAACCGGAGCCGAATCGAAATTAATTAATCATGGTCGTTGGTGCGTTTCCGCAATTTTTCCTCGGGTCGCACAAAAGTCTAAAAGACGCCGCCTCGGCCTTCCCGGATGTTTTCTCAAACGTCTTTTAGACCCGCGCGTTTCGTTTTCCCCGAAACGTCTACTATACGGGGGACGCAACACACGGATGAGCAAGGGACGAGGAAGGAGCCGTGCGTTCCGTGTAAACGTAATATCCCTCGCGGCGCGGGGCGGGACGCGTTTACCGCGGTCGGCCGCTATTCCCGTAAATTCCCTCTGTAAATACCGTCCTCTGAATTTGGGCACGGAGGCACTCCCGCGGTGCCTCTCTCCGTGGTCTCGGTGTGAGAAACGCAGTCCTGAGATTGGGCGGGTCGATTTTGGATTCAAGTCAACGCCGGGCCAGTCTTGAGCGATGATTGCGCACCGACATTGCGTGTAAAATATTAGCGAATTAGGTGACGATTTAATTGCGATCAAGGATATCACACCTACCTTTACCCTGTACTCTATAGTGGACATGGGCCAAAAACTCGGTATATTATATTAATATACGTTCAAGGTTGGCCCATCGCCATGACCAATGAAGTAGCGAAGGAGGGGAAGCGAGGGAGAAGAGAGAGAGGAAGAGAGAGAGAGGAGTGAGAGTGTGTGTGTGTGAAGAGGGAAAGGGGAGGGAGGAAAGGGAGGAAGATAGAAGCAAAAAGAGCGAATTGTCATCCAATCACATTTTTACGCACTCCAAATTTTTATCCTCGTCATTTGTATCATAGCAGCCGTGTGTTTAAAGACGACTCCACATTATGTGTATGTAATCAAAATTGTAACTGATAAAACGTTAATAAAAAAACGATATCCGAAATCCCGCCTGTTGTACTCCCCATCGCTGTCGCCTTTTCACTTCCGCCCGCGCGCAGATATCTTACTTCAATGAGTTTAATTTATGATTTTTTTTTGCATGACTATTTGTTTTAATGTTTATTACATCGTTTATTACGTTTACTTCGTCGAATATATTAGAGAGAAAGACGGGATCGGCCGTGCGAAAAACATGCGATCAACGGAAACCGCGGTAAACATTAGAATTCGAGTTGACACCGTTATTTTAGACAATTTATAATGCACGGAGACAATTTTGTTTTAAAATTTACCTTGAAAATTTTGTTGATCGTGGGACAACATAGTATTTTGACAAATTTTATTGTACATTACAATGAATTTGTTGTAGTATATATTAAATAGTGAAAATCATAAAATTCGTCGAAATACTATGTTGCCCTATGATTGACATAATTTTCAGGGTAAATTTTAAAATAAAATTCTTTCCGTGTGCGTTTTTCAAAACCTTTGAAATCAATTTAATACTTACATACAATTTATTAATAAAAAATGAATTTAATTAAATAGTTTATATATATATATATGTTATTATATAGTAACGTATTATTTATAATATGGCAAATATTGCTAGAATAAGTAAATGTATAATATAAATAATAAGATATAAATATTTTTCTTCATAGTTTACTTGAAACGTACGAATCAATAAAAAAAAACGGTAAACTCTTAGCTAAACTCTAATTAAGGCGGGAGCACAGGCTTTTGCATAACGCTGCATAACGCATAAAACATAAAGCATAAGAAAATCAACCAATCAGAGTCCTTCATTTCATACTCTGATTGGTTGATTCTCTTATGCCTTATGTCTTATGCGTTATGCAGCGTTACGCAAAAGCCTGTGCTCCCTTTACTGTCTTGTCTAACGGTGTTTAACGAAATTCTAGCGGTCCTTATGACCTCAGACGGAAGAAATCACTCCCGTGATTGTTTCTTTATTTACGATTTACCCGTAAATAAGTTGATTTCTTTTGCGCGTAATGTTGCTCGATTAAACCAACAATCGATAATACGTGAACGTGAATTTCTGCGAAATCGAGATGCTTTCAAAGCGAAATGAATAAATGATAAAAATAACATGCAAAAGATGCTATTTCATGCGCAGTGTACAGTCGCAGCATTTCATTACTATTGGTTAAAAATTTTACTTAGATGACGCACTTCCGGCACAAAATACATTTAGCCGTATCTTGTTGAAGTTCAACTGAACGAACAGTAAAAGCGAACGAGCAGCAAAACCGAAAAAGCCGTGTCAGTCGTGTGCAAGTCATGTGTCATAAACTATAATTGTGATATAATAACAAAATATAATTCGTAATACTACAGATTTTTTACAAAGTCGTTTTTCTCTGATATTTCTGTTGCCCAAACTGTAATTGCCAACAGCTGTCGTAATCGTAATTTTTTTTCTTTTATGTTTTTGAATGATGTACTGCGACATTCTCTATACCATTGATACAATTTTTGATCGTATGGCATTATCAAATTTAATTGTGTGCAGACCTAAACTCTTTTAGAGGATTTATCTCAAGAACAAATTTGGTTTTAATTAGGGGATCCTAAACCCGAGATCAAACTTCAAAAATTCGCTGTTTTATCGACGATTTGTGAGTATGTATGCGTGCAATATTGATGTAGTAGTGTGTAGTGATGTGTTCATATTTACTACCATATCGATATCTCACGCACACATCGTAACAAATTTTCAAGAACGTACAGCTTTTT
>NW_012026779.1:906915-911895 GCF_000956235.1 Wasmannia auropunctata
ACAGCACAGGAATATTCTGAGAACGATTGTAAAATTTTATTAATCAGCATTATATACCAAAAAATAAAAGAAAATACACACGACAAAATTATGATAAAAAAAATAAGTTTGGAAACTAATTTTAGTTTGTATTTCTAAGCGGTCACCCATTCAAACTATGTACCTAATCCAACGTTGCTTAACCTTTGTGATCGTCCGGGAACTGTTGCTTTGTGATGATCTATGAACATTTATTAGTAACAGATATATACCAATGATATATCTGCTGAATAGAAGTTGTCAAGAAGATAGAATACATGTATAGTTCAAATATATTTCATTTGTACAAATATAAAATTTACATGCATTAAAGTACAAAATATAATATTTTGGCTAACTTTTTCTCTTTGATATGCACGCGTTGGACAAGCGTACGTATCACTTTTCGAAGCTTATTTAATTGAGTTATTTCTGAGATTATACACACGCGAAAGAAAACGGAATGATACTGTACAAGATATTATTGTGTTAATCTCAGTTGTACAGATGATTGTAGTACAATCATGAAAACGGGAAACGAAAAATATCATGTGCTGTTATGTAAAATTAATTGATATTTAATTAAACTTAATGATTATAAGATGTGCGTAAGTGTACACACAATATTTAAACACAAAATCGTGGTAGATTCTTTTCACATTTCTTTTAAATATTGCTGCAAAATTATTAAAATAATGTTGCAAATCTATATTTTAACAATGTTTCTGAAGCATTGCATTGCAATATGCAATGTTGCAACTTTGCTGCAATAATGCTGCAAACTTCTATACTAAGAAAAATAATAATGATAATAATGAGGAGAAAAATGGATCTAGGGAAAGAGAGAAGAAGGGCCGGAAAAGCAAATTGCAAAAGAAAGATTTTTCAAAAGAGTGCTGGCAGGGAAAATGAGGCATTTTCGTTCGGAGTGTCCGGAAAATGAAAGAAACTCGGAATAATTTTAAGTTGTTTGTTTGCGTAAAGAATTTTACGATATTTGTTTTACTGCTTGAGTTTGTTCGTTGATTTATAGAGAAAGAAAAAAGACCCTGAACATCTGGGTACTTTTAGAGCGAGACGATGCCACCGCGGAAAATTCCGAAGATCAGGAATCTGGAATTGTAAAACCTTGTGAAAAAGTTTTTATAGAAGACTCTCGCCCATGGTTTTTTGGATCATGAATTTTTCCCGTGAGACGTTGGGCAAATGCCGAGATGAGAATTTTGGGAGTCCTTTAGGACGTTAAGTCCCACGTAAGTTGCCCCCCCCCCCCTCTTGTCCGAAGATTCAAGAAACAAGATCACAAGTAGAAGACCAAGAGGACTACATAGGAATTCCTGAAGTCTGAGAGAATATCCCAGAAATGGCTACGGGGGAGTTGGTCACTCTTTCAAAGAATCGTCAGAGAATCCTGCCCAAGAAGGACAGTCCGGAGGAAAACGGAGGGTACCGGAAAGGGATGGCGCTCGATAACTCGAGGCAGCAGTCCGGAGTAGATAATCCGGGAGCCAGCGTCACTTTTTTTCCTACCATATTTGTGCTGCATATCCACAAAATGGCCTCCTGCAGGCGCACTAGCGGGACAACGCTTGACAGCAGCGTCTCAAATATGTAAAAAAAAAGATATAGTGTGAATACTATAAATGTTTAAAGTTGAAACTTTTTGTACTAATTATGGACACCACAAAATGACGAAAAATGATCTCCTGCCACCTAACTTGTAGAACGGTATGCTCCTGCCACTCATATAAACATGTAAAAAATATTAAGTCAATTGACAGAAATATTTAAGGCTGAAAATTTTTTCCCTAATAGTCTCCATCGTGAAATTTAACAAAAGCTTTTACTGTCAGTAATCTGACGGGACAGGACCACGGCAGGAATAAGCAAAGGTGCCGCGCGGCGAATTGCATAAATGAAACAAGTACGATTTAATATAAATTTTCTCAACACCAATGAAATGTTTAAGGCTGAAAATTATTTTGCTAATAGTTAACATTATCAAATATAAGAAGAACGTTTACTGCCGGTCCTGTTGCGGATCAAAGCCCCGGCAAGAGCAAGCAAAGGTGCCGCGCGGCGAATTGCATAAATGGAACAAGTGCGATTCAACATAAATTTTCTCAACACCATCAATGAAATGTTTAAGGCTGAAAATTTTTTTGCTAATAGTTAACATTATTAAATATAAGAAGAATGTTTACTACCGGTCCTGTTGCGAATCAAGGCCCCGGCAGGAGCAAGCAAAGGTGCGGCGAGTTGCATAAAGAATTGAGACTAGTGCAATTTTATGTGGGTATGTTAAGCTGCATTAAAATGTTTTTTTTTTCAGTTTAGATAATCATATTTCTTTGTATATAAAATATATCTCCTTACTAACATGTACGAAATATGTACTTTCTTTTTCCGGTTAGCGAAATAGTTTGAGTTTATATAGTCTATATTATTCTTTAAATGTTTTTTCTCTTTATAAACAATCTTCATAAACAAAAATATGTAGACATATGACGACAGCTGCGGCGCCGAGGTTCAGTTCGACTGTTACTGAATACTTAGACAGAAATGAGTTCATGCTATGGCTACATTGAAGCTTATTTGTGAAATTTTGCAATAGCAAAAAATATATAATAATTCCGTTCACAAGCCCGTTTAGAAAAATGTGCCGGTCTTGATAATTTGCAAGGAAAATAATTTATAAGAAAAGAATATACAATTTGCCAACATCGTTGAATGATTTCCAAAGCTATATCATTCAAAGTGTCTTAGTAATTTTACGGCATTAAAGGCAAAATATAAAGCATCTGCCGATGAGTCCGCTTCCTCATCAACAGTAGTCATTATCGAAGTCATCAACATGTATAATAACAAAGTAAATGGAGCAATCAAAATTCATTTTCCAAATGGAAATATTGCTACATTTGTACATTGTGCGATTAGAATATTATGTTATGTCTTTATACATATACACATATATCAATATTTTACTAACATAACAATCGTGCTTTAGCAAAAAAATCGGTGGAGTAGGAGCCAATGAAGAAAATACACAAGAGACTCGTTATGACTGAAGTTCTTGATGTCTCAAAAAAAGAATCAGGAGGAGAGTCATGCGATGACACACAAGAAGAAGCACCTGAAATCTCCGAAAAATCTGTGCATCAAAACGTATGCATATTTTACAATTTAAAACAAAAAAATTTTCAAGGTCGTTGGCCTTGAAAAATGTACACGTGTGCGGTACACAAATTATAAAATATAAAATCTGATGCTACTTAATTAAATGATCTGAATTTACTAAAAAAAATTCAAAAACTCAGCTCACAAAAGCATCCAATTTTATATAACAATATTTGTACAGTTAATTTTAAAAGTAAATTCAGGTCACATACATATTACCACAAAGCGAGAAAAATCTGTCTGGCATAGGACGCGAGATGCTAATAATGTAGCTTATTAGCAAGTGTGTTCTTTTATTGATAGAAACATTATTAAAAACAAACAAATGTACTTTTTAGATTTTTTTCGAAATATGTACACTGAGTGTCTATAAGTAGAGTACAAAGGAAATTAAAATTCTTCAAATATTTTTTCTTCACATTATTTAGAAAATAGATTACTAAAAACATTTAATAAAAAATAACTGTTATATTAATAAACAACCGTAAAATTGTTAAATCATATGCCGGGATTACGTTTCAGAATACCGATTTCATAAAACTCGAAAAAGAAGATATTATACAAAGAGCCATGCACTTATTTTACGAAAAGACATCCGTAACATGGAAAAAAAATGTATTGCCAGAGCAATTAACAGTTATTGATTTAATTAAAGAAAAATACAGTGTACCTAAAAGAGTCAATAATATGTATAATACTGTTACGCCCGCGCCGTTGCGAATTGAGCGAGCTGGTCGAGCTGCCGTCGAGATTTACTTGTTTCCAGGACGAGATTCCTCGTTGTCAAACGGACGCCATGAGATTTGGAGACGAGCCGTTGACCCGTTCGGACGTGCTCTGACCTCTTTCTGTATTTCGCTACGTTCTCTTGCATTAAAGAGTTTGTCACTTCTTAAGTTGGTGTTCCCTTTATTTCTCCGCGGCGATCCGGTACGCGTGCGCGTACCCGAGTGCGGAAACGCGGGTAACACAGGTTCAAGTGCGCGAACGCGAGTTTTACCGCCCCGGGCGTAACAATACATTATTAAGCGGAAATGATTATCGCCGTAAACGCAGTAATAATTGCCAGAGAATAGTTGATTCGTTTTCACAAGATGTAATCTATGCCGTTTCGAATGGACAGATTAAATGTTCAAACTTCGAAACATATTACTTTGGGTATGGCACTAAGAGGCTTGACAAACAGTAAAAAAATTGTGAATATTGTTAATAAATATGGACACTGTTGTAGTTATTCGATATTAGAAGATTTAGAAACAGAAGCAACCTTTTTTTCGAAATATGTACACTGCAGCCGGTCAGATATATGTCTGGAAGATATTTTACGATCATCAAATTTATGCACAAGCTTAGCTTTTAATAATTTTGATCGATTTGTCGACACTGCTAATAGAAAAGACACTCTGCATGATACCGTGGGCATAATATTTCAACACATTAACACCAACGCTGACCATATTATTAACAAAACTGAGACTAATGAAAATATTGTTAAAGATGGTTCAAGCGATTATAATAATGCAAAAAAGCCAAGATTAGTAGAAAATTTACTGCTTCTGTATATTTCATCGCGGTTTTCAATTTTAGTGTATTTTAAATTTGTTCAACAAATTGATCTAGCATGGATGTTCTGTCATGCACTACAAATAGAAAATACGCCGATGTGGATCGGATGTAATACAGGGTTGGGCAGAAAAACCTGACACATTTTAATAACCACTTGCGCGGCCGCTATTAATCGGAAGAGGTTGAAACTCCGGGAGAATAAACTAGACACTTGAAGGT
>NW_012026779.1:911945-922904 GCF_000956235.1 Wasmannia auropunctata
TCTTTATTGTACATCTGGCTCTGCCTTCATTTCGAGCATATAACCTGTCTAACTTTTCCACGAAGTAAACGTTTTGGTAAATTGATAGCATTAGTCGCCATGTTGAGGTTAAAATGGATAATGAAATATCTATAATTATTTCATTTTTTCCCGTTTTTGGTACAAAATGTACCAGAGCCAGATACATTAGCATGTGTGTTTTAATCGTGGAAAAGGAAATTTTATTCTATGCAATTAATACGAAGTAATTAGTAACCAACAAATATGATATTTTTGTCGATAAAACAGACGGCTTAAGCATCCTCTTAAACACAATTAATTTACGTATTTCTTATTTTTTGTTTCGTCTCGTATAAGACACGCGGTGTCAACCTGTTCGGAACGGATTTCGCGGTTATATCGCTATTTATATTTATACTTATATTTATATTAAGGTTAAATTTTAATATGTTGCTGCAAATTCCTTTTTATGCGCAGCACGTGCGGCGGAAGCGGTTTTGAATCATGTGACATTTTGCTGCTGCTGCTGCGTGCTGCGTATTTAGAACATATGCTACATAAAAAAATTAAATTTAATAAATGAATTGAATTTAATAAATTTACACCTCTATAGTTTTCTGACGTCCTCCACTAAATCTGTAATAAATACCAGTTCCTGTTCCTTATGCACAGCATCACCGCTATAACTAAATGACTCGATCCATCCTAAAGTATTTATTTCTGCCATTTCGTCTAAAATATTAAATTAATATAATTGGTGTTGCATAAAAGAAGGAAGATATATTTAAATAATTTAATAATGATTTAGATAAAACCAATTAATTTGATTTATTAAATTTTTAAGAATGTTTAATACGTACAATAGTAGCAAAAAGTTAAAGGACTGATTTTTACGCGTATGCTCTTCTCATATAGTTTGAGTAATAAGGATTGTGCAGAATGTTATCATTTATTCAGAACTAGAGCACAGAAATGCTTCTGTTGCTTTTTTCCTTATAGAATTTTCGAATTCTATGGCCAAATCTAACCAAAAAATTCAAATTAAAATCCTTATAACTTTGGATTGCTTCAGTGAATCGACTCCGGCTTGATTCTGTCCCTCGGAAATTTTCACAAACTCTGAAGTGATCACTTTTCTATATTAATGTTTATAGTCCATGCATTGCAGAATGTTATTATTTATTTAGAACTAGAGCGCAGAAATGCTTCTGTTGTTTTTTTCCTGAGAATTTTTGAATTCTATGGTCAAATTTAACCAAAAAATTCAAATTAAAATCCTTATAACTTTGGATTGCTTCAGTGAATCGAATGCTCCGGCTTTTGTCTTAAGTCTTTCAACATATATAAGAACAATCTGTAAAATTTTTGTTAAATTCTCATTAATTTAAAAATTCTGTAGGTATAGAATATAAAAATTGTATACCTAAGAATTTTTAATACCTAAGAATTGTATACCTAGAATTTTTAAAATAATGGGAATTTAACAAAAATTTTACAGATTGTTCTTATATATGTTGAAAGACTTAAGACAAAAGCCGGAGTCGATTCACTGAAGCAATCCAAAGTTATAAGGATTTTAATTGAATTTTTGGTTAGATTTGGCCATAGAATTCGAAAATTCTCAGGAAAAAAGCAACAGAAGCATTTCTGCGCTCTAGTTCTGAATAAATGATAACATTCTGCACAATCCTTATTACTCAAACTATATGAGAAGAGCATATTCGTCAAAATCAGTCCTTTAACTTTTTGCTACTATTGTAGCCTGTAGGTACCAAACATTCTAAGGCTCCCTAAGGTTACGTACGAAAAGGCACCTTGAAAGTTGGCGCCAACTCTCGCGGCGGTCGTCTTCGAAAATTTGAAATCCGCGAGCCGATTGGCTGTCTCCTGTCGCGCCGCGCCGCATGGCGCTGCGATCTCGTCGGCAGTCGGCACATGCTCGCGCAATCAGCGCAATTGCTCCACTAGCCTGCTCCACCGACCCTCCCGCGATCGATGGTTATGTATGTACGTACGCGCGGTTATGCGTCGCGGATGACGATAATTACAATTTCCTCGCGTAATTGGTTTCACGACGATCATTAGGTATGCGCTGACCTCGAGCAGAGAGGCACTTCTCGCACGCGTGATTCGTTTTTATCGACGGCGAGAACGGAAAAAAACTCCGGTGGCGCGAGCCACCGTGTTACGCAGCAATATCGTCACGAGTCATCCGCGGTTATCTGGCACGACACGACGGGACAGGTCCGAGGGGATCGTAAATGAGACCGAATGAACTGATCGCGCTCCGTACCGAGGGATTCGTAACAGCGTCGCGAGCGAACGATGTACACGTGGAAGCTGACCGGTCATGCTCTCAGAAGGATCAACACCGGCTGTTACGGCTGCGGTGACGGCGGTAGGTTAGCGCTCGTTCTGCAACACTGCGGCGGCCCGAGGACGCAGGGTCGCGGCAAATTCGGCAGCTACCGCAGGAGGATAAGCTCGTGGTTTCGGGAGCAGGGCACGCAGGTGGCCCAGGCCTGCAAGAGGCAGTTCGAGTTCGTGGCGGCCCAGCGGATCAGGCGGTACATACAGATATTCCACCTCTACACGAGGATATGGGACGAGGTGGCACTGAGGGAGTTCATGCGCCTGTGGAGGCTCAGACTCGCTAGAAACGCCAAGAACTTCCTGATAAGCGCGGCCGGCGTGAGCGTGTACAACTGGGATCGCGACAGGATAAGCGACGAAGAGATTAATAGGTAAGGTAAACGTATCAGTGACTGAACGTGTATCTATAGCTGAACAAGTACACAAAAATTTATTTTTAAATGTTTTTTTTTGTATTATAATTTAATTGTAATCTTTAAATATTTTTACAATTAAATTTTGATATTACAATAAAAAAAGTATTTGAGATTAATAAATTTTGTGTACGTGTTCAGATATAGATATATGTTCAGCCACTGGTACATTTACCTTACAGTTGCGAGAAGTGCTTGGCAGGAAACAAGAGATACAATATTATTCCCAAATAATCCTTCTCGACGCTTCTTGTTGCAGGTATAACAGTGAGATCGAAGGAATTTATAGATTACGAGACTCTACAGTGGTCTGCACAAAGTGTAATTTGCGTATCATTATCGACACTGTACAGCCTGATGTGAAATACTGTAAATGTAGTGGAGTCCAGTCTCCCGCCGCTTCTAATGAAGACTGTAGGTTTTTCTTTTATCAAATATTAAACATTGGACGTGTCCAAGCTGACAAAAGTGAAAGCAGTTAGCCAGTTCACTGAACTGATTGAATACAATTGGTTCTTATAAATTCAATTAACCGCATTCAATTGCTCGGCGAGCAGGCTAGCAGCTCGTTCAGCTTGAATACGACCCATTGAAACGTTACATTTATATATTTATATCTGCTTTTGTGTTATATATAATATACAAAATATGTACAGCAGGTGGCTGGCAACCTTTTATCGAGCGTCAGGATATGTTAATATGGAGGAAAATAGAGCCTGGTTCCGGTGGATTATTTGCTTATAAAGTTTACGGTACATTCTCCGATGTTACTGCCGAAGATTTTCTGCAAGTACAAATCGACGTAGATTATAGAAAGCAATGGGATCCGACTGCTCAAGAGTTACAGATTATTGAGACTGATCCAAAGTCCGAATCATCTGTTAATCGTAGTACTGATGTTATCCATTGGGAAATGATCTGGCCTGTAGGTGTAATATATATTTTTTGGACGAATTTTTTCAATTGATGATTCAATAATTCGTTAATTTGCATTTGTGCAGAAATTATTTTCTAACAGAGATTACGTGTATCAACGACGATGGGTCATGGATGGAGAGAAGGGACTTGTAGTCATTGTCAGTCGAGTGACGGAACATCCGAATATACCAGAAAGGCGGGGAATTTATAGGTATATTAAAGAATTTAATATAATTAATTTAATATAATATTCAAGAGTTCATATTAAAATATATGCATACGAAAAATCATTAAATCAATTTATCTCAACTATTTCTGTTATATTTTGTTAATAATAATTTATATTTTGAAACGATTTATTTTAATATTACTTTAACTGAGCATTTGACCTTTTAGAATTAAATGTTCAAAATAAGAGAAAAATTCTCATTTTCTTTTTTGTCAAATTAAATAATTAATAATTATGTAATATTGAACTATGTTAATGTCAATGAATAATTAATAATTTAATGTCTATGTAACAGAGTCAAGACATATTGGTCATACATGGTGATAAAGCCGTATACCGAATTTCACGAGCCAGGCATTGAGTTTGGGCTTACTTACTTTGATGATCCTGGAGTCGCTGTACCATCTGCTGTCACTGCTTGGGTAGCACTGAGAGGTTTGGCGCAATTATAAAATAAATTATAAAATTCTTTTTAATGCATTTGTAATAACAATAATTATAACAATTTACCTTAGGTTTACCAGACTTTCTAATTCGCATGAGAGAGGCCTCAAAGAAATACCAAAAATATAAACTGATGAAGAAAAATGCACCTGACGGTCTCACTTTATCTGAAGAGGACGTTTCCAAGGAGCAAATCGAAGTAGAAGATAAGTTAAAAAACGATAAGACATTGACGAAAGATCATAAAGATCAACAGGACGATTCTACTAATGATTCTACTAACAAGTTGGATCTAACACATGGTGTACAGCAAGAAGATGACTTGGCGGAAAGTGAAAATAAGGATGCCACTACTGCACCCAAAGAACAGCAAGGTTTACTACATTATTTCTATCTTACGAAATTATTTGCATTTTTGGATCTTTGACAAATAGATTTAATGAAGTAACTTTTGGCTAGTAGATGTTTTAACATGATTTCGCGCATGGAGGAAACAATAATCCGCCAGTAAAACTATAAAACAGATTCATGGATGACATAGTGGAACAAGTGATATTTTATTAACGTATATTGGATGATATGATTTCATAGACAATAAGAATGAAATTGTGTGAATATAACAACTATTCAACTTTTTTTTTTAATGGTATGGTTTCCATTTTTTATAAAAAGGAGAAACAAAAATACTAAGCAAGAAGTGAGACTGATTAGGTATGTCCATCGCCTTTAGTCCATTTATTCATCAAAAATTTGCATTATTATGTGTCGTAATGAACAAAGAGCAAGCAGAATGTATTCTGATTTTTAAGATTGTTGAAACGTAATATGTTGAGAGCTACTTAAATTTGAAAATTTATGTAGCAAAAAAATATTTGTACAAAGCAAATTGAATTTATTATATCTCTACATAGTATGAGACATATAAGAGATATTTGTATAATGTATATAATTATGCAGGGTACAACTAAAAGTTAAGCTAAACTTTAGGGGCACAGTTTTCACATCTTGAAGATGAAAAACTTTTCTTTTAGCTATTGCTAAATATTAAACATATGCCTATTTGACTTTAAGTACAAAAAATATACACTAATTGAGCTAAAAGAAAAAAACTTTTAATGAGCAGTTCAATCAGAAGAATATGTACAAGATGTACTAAAAGATAAAACAAGACATCTTGTGTGCGCCACGAAAAACCTAATAGGTACGAATATTAATAGACTCTCAATATATACAGTTTTATTTTATAAATTTATTTATAATTGTAGTAAAACATTCCTAAATTTTGTTTATTAATCAATATTAAGGGGATCCTGGAGGGATAACCGAATTCTATATGACATTGTCAGTTTAACGACGATTTATGTATATATATTTATAGATATTAATGTAGTAACGTGTAGTAATGTGTTTGTGTTTACTACCATATCAATATCGCTTACATACATCGTAAAAAATTTTCGTATATAGGTTTCGCGAAAATTAGATATCTAAATCTAATTCTAAGAATTTAATATAGTTTCTTCATATAATCTATTAAATTAACCATCGTTTTAAGTACAAATTACAGAGTTTTTATATCAAGCACATGTCATGACTTGACGGCTCTAAACTCACGCCGGCCATATAGTGCTAAGAAATGATAAAGTCTGAATTACAAAAATTTTTTTCGTTTTCGGTATAAACTCCGGGCACCCGACATTAATGCATATACTTTAATTCTGGAACAGGAATTCCAAATCTATTAAAGTAATATGTTAAATTTATTAAAGAAAACCCTATACAAAAATTATTGCATTTAATCGGTAAAACAGACATATCTCCAGGATAATGATCCCTTTAATAACGTTAATTAATACATTGAATGATACATCACTGCATGTAACATAAATCTATTTGTCAAATCATAGACATTTATGAAAAAATTGTTGAAATATGACGTTGCAGTATGGAAGAATAATGATACATTCGCATAATGGTGCAAGACACAAAATTACGCTTAGATTTTGCATGTACAGTCCATTGGATTCATCTAATTTGTTGTTGGTTTATATAACTTATTCAATATCCTTTAGGCGATGGTGTTCAAATCTCATGTCATTAAGTATAATGTATATCTGTGGAGAATTTCTTTGTGCGAAGAATTTTCTCTGTGAACAGAACTGCCAGTAACTTTTAAGTATGAACAGTAAAAGACAGCCTTATGAGATGGAAATGCAGATAAAATTTGTGAATTACAGAAATTTAAGCAAATCTTCTCAATAAATGTATTTTTATCAACAGTATTAAAACTTCTCAATGACACGAAATTTTACCTATCACTATCTAAGAGATATTGGATAAGTTCCAGTGTTAAATGTATATTAACTTTTAGAGGATGGAAGAGAATTCAGGCCCGGTTTCACAAATGATAGATTAACTTTAATTTCGGTTTAACTTACTGTTTATCTGTTTCCAATTCTTAGATTAGAAAAAAATAAAGTGAATTGAACTTCGGTTAAATCGACTTAACCATGAAACCAAGTTTTAATTTTAATACTTACAGTTTTTCCTTGAGTAAGATTTATTATATTCATTATATTCCTAGCTTAAAAATGTAACAGTTTCAGATTCACTATAGTGACTTCTCGTCCTGTAAAGATTAATACATTCTAATGTACTATATCAAATGTTATTTTAATGATATATATTGAATTAAAAAATATATTAATTTAAATATACTGAATGCCTATGCGAGCCGATACAGGTGTTAATAATTTTTATTGTTACGATATCCAACCACATACAAACTGCGCACCTCCCACTTGAAAGAGGATTCTTATAGATGCATATTAGCATCAAAAGATATTAAATTGCTCTTCAATTTAATTCGTTACAAGTGGATTCCGACTTCATGTAAGAACTGTGTTTCAAGACCGACAAAAATTATGGCGCGCAGTTTGTGATTGGATATTGTAACAATAACAATTATTACACACCCGTATCGGCTCGCATAGGCATTATTTTAGTATATTTGATTTAATCTTACGAACCTAATTCCTTCAAATTAAATTTATATTAATTTAATTAATGTTATTAATCTTGATTAATAAATTTTAAGAATGTTTACTACAATTATAAATAAATTTATGGAACAAAACTGTACTGATAATATTACATTCGTAATTATATTGAATTTTTCGTGGCGCACAAGATGTCTTGTTTTATCTTTTAGTGCACCCTGTACATCTTTTGACTATCTGATTGTGAATCGCTCACACAATACTACAGTTCACTAGATGCATCTAGAGACATTCATATTATTGAAATATTTGTGCATTCTAAAGTCCATTAAAGTGTTGCAACCCTTTTGTGACCAATTGTACATGTATCAAATATGAATTTATATCAAAAAATTTCAGTGTTCTGATGTTATATTTTTTTATGTATATAATATGCAATATTAATAATATGCAATATATAAGTATACAAATATATCTTAAGTGTTTTGTATTGTATATATATGTATGCATAATGTAAATATAGATACTTTATGCGTATAATATATATATATATATATATATGTATATATTTTATATGTATAAAAATAGAGTATTGTCACACTTTTCGAAAGTGTATAAGGTATGATCATAAATCATGAATATATGAATATGAAAATTATTATAAAAGTAATAATTTTCATAGAATGTCATGTAAATAAATTATGTGTTAATCACATGATGTTAATAATAAATAATAATGTTGTTTATATCCATTTCTTGTAAATATATAACATGTTACATATCTTTTTTTTTATTACTTGTCAATGTAATAAAACTTTATGAAAGGGCATTATAGAGAGGCATGCTTAAAAAATAAATTTATTGAGAAACAATCAAAAGCGTTTATAAATATTTTTTATACAAATTATACATTTATATGCTTATAAAAGCATATTTAGTAATTTTTACATCGTCTCTGTATCTTCATCATATTGTTGCCCGGGACACAAAAGTAGATCACCTTCTACGTCCAACTTAAAAAGAATTTCTTCCGGTAAGCTTTTCGGTATAGATGAAAAATCCCAGCAGTCCGGATCGTGACATCTTTGATATATCTTTTTTGTGTTCAAATCCACAATCCAGTATACATTGTTGCTTTTATGGTGCCTGCCAATATTTTCACAGTATCTGTAAAATAATGTAAAAGTATTATGCACTGTCTTTTTACAGTAGCAAGATGTATATAAAAATAAAAACTAACAACTTTGATTACATATTACCTGTTACCGTAAACTTCGTATCTCAGTGTTTTGGTTTTATCAGAATATTTAGCAATGCGTATCTTGCCAGGATCGATGAGACTGCGAATGTGACTATCTATTTCAGGATATGGCGAGCTCTCGCCATCATTTTCATTAACAGATCGTTTTGGTATACTTGAATAAAGTTTAGCTTTCACGTCACTTCGATTAAGAAATTCGAGCAAAATTAAATTCTGCTTGTTTGGAAAGTACGATATCAAGGAATCCAGAAAGATCCCCAGTTCCTTCTCCCTGCATTTATTCACTGTATTGTGCACGCAGTCCATGGATACTGTTAGATACGATTGCTTTCCCCATTTGGTGGACAGATATATTCGAAAATGTCTGTTTTTCGTGTAGACACCATTGTCGACAAACAATTTTTCGCCGTGCTGCGTCTTCACAAGCATTTCCTCGATGTCTGCTTTGTCAAAGTGATCTAAAATTCCATGTGTCGGCGTATCCGACCTCAAGTAAAGCAGCATGTCATTGTATATAGTTTTGATAAACTTTCCGACGTGCGAATAATCCTTAAAAGCCATATCCTTCATAGTAAAAATCACGTGTCTGCTGAATTTGTTACTGGATGTAGAATCTAGTATTAAGAAGTTACTTCTATCACACAACAGGTGATAATGATTGAGTAAGTATGCCCTTATGATATCTATCAGTGTCCTGGTCATGCGTGGTCCATTGCAAAGTGGATTTAATTCGATTGGGTATTCCAAGTCCAGATATAACCAACAGGGCGAATCTTTCGGTATTATCTGTTAAATTTATAATAATTTTCTATAGGCTTATACATACATTCTTTATACATATACATTACTGAAAATGCATTAAAATATATTATTTACAACTTAATTTCTGCTACAAATGTGATTCACAATATTTAATAAAACTATATATTAAATATTTTAAAATACTTCTTGTGACTGTATATATTAATTATACATGACACAATGTAAATTTTGTATCATAAAAGCACATGTTTATATATTGAATTATGTCCTAAATTTTCTACAAATTTATGTAATTATGACCTATTTGTATTCAACAAGCAAAAACTAGAATCTTCGTGAAATTAAAAAATTGACTGATGGGAGAAAAGATTGTTTATTATTGGAAACTTATCATCCAAAGCCGACCAAAGCATACTTTCTTTTCCACATCCAAGGAAAAAACCTAAATTTCTTCTTTTTTCCATTAGTAAGTATAGACGGAATTATAGATATGCTCACCTCGTATGAACATCTCTCTTCTGGCGGTTTGACTTTGTAATACCACCAATAGACCTCCGGATGAGCGACGACGAATCTGCGACTGCCGTCGCTGGGCCGCTGGTACACGAACGTGCATAGCGTGTCGGTTTTCGTGCTGTGTTCGGAAGCCGCGGCCAGCGCGTCAGCCTGTTTGTGAAACTCCTCCCAGTATTGAGTCGGGCCCAGTATGTGCGACGGCATGACCCGGTACATTTTCACCCAGCAAACGTTGGATTTTGATGGTGATCGCTTTTGTACCTTGCCACCGTAAAATCTACTCGGGCAAATTGGTTCCATTTCGATCGACGATCAATGGACTCCGATCTAAGGGACAATTTGTCTCAATCACGGTTGTTTCATTACGATTTCAGGTGTGCGACATTGTCTTTCATGATGTAAACATATTGTACGATGATATTCGGAACAGCTGATCTAAACTAGCAGTTTCCCGCCAATTTCGCGTCAGCTGATGGTCGCTACGGTCGTTCACGATGACGACGGAGTTTTGCGCACGATGGCGGTAATTCAAAGGCGTGAAATGAAAACACAGGATTAATTATGTACATTGCAGGCACCGACGATCGAGATACTAATATTAAAGTTCCGAACAAATTTTCGTGGCCATCAAAGGGGCTCAAGGAATCCGGAGATAATTGAAGAATGCACGAGGACCGACAGCCTTACGGGAGTTAGTGTGGCTGTTTAGTAATTGCTAAAATTTAAGCAATTAGTTAATAATATAACATTAATTTTATAATTTATTAATAGATCAATATAAAATAAGAGCAATATAATTAATAAGATCAATATAATTAATAAGATTAATATAATTATAATAAGATCAATATAATTAACCCATACAGCACCGAAAGATTATAGAAACATTACATAAATTTTACATTGAAACATTGTAATATTGCATGGAAATTGCGAAATATTTCTACAATGTTATTGCAAGCTTGCAGCAACGTTGAAATGTCCGCCTTCAGAAATATTGCAATACAATGTTGCAACAACATTAAAATAGATCGGAAGAGCACA
>NW_012026779.1:922954-923867 GCF_000956235.1 Wasmannia auropunctata
TGCCAACAAACGTTTCGTGCAACAGACGATGCAAGTTTTGAAAGATCGACAGGACGAAATCGAGAGAAAGATTACCACGTTTCAAAATAATATGCAAATGCTGATTAACGAGCTTCGAAAGTCGATTCAAGAAACACATTATCGCGCTGAATAGAAAAGACTCGAACATGTCGAAAAAGAAAAGTCTCGAAAAGCAGAAGCTGATCGAGGAACTGCACGCTCCCGCGAGAAGAAATTTTCCACGAAGACGCGTCATAGTTTGCGGATACGATGACCTGTGGCAGGCGGATGTGGTTGAGATGCGTCCTTATACACGATTCAACAGAGGTTACCACTACATTCTCACCGTTATCGATGTGCTGAGTAAGCATGCATGGTACCTCTCAAGGCCAAGAGCGGAAGTGATGTGACTAAAGCGATCGCAGAGATAATTCGACACGGTGGAAGATGCCCGAAAAATTTACAAACTGATAGGGGAAAGGAATTTTATAACGCCAACGTGCAGAATCTCTTAAAGAAACATAACATCAATCATTATTCTACATATTCAGTAATGAAGGCATCAGTCGTCGAGCGGTTCAACCGTACGTTGAAAAACAGCATGTGGAAGCAGTTTACATACAATGGAAACTATAGATGGATTGATTTGCTACCGCGTCTCATGTCAAACTGAATACAACGCGCGAAAGCATCGAACTATCGGTATGCGACCCATCAACGTCACCCCCACAATCGCCAACAAGCTCCTAACCACGGTGTATAACCACGTAAAGATCGCCGCACTCGCACGATTCAAAGTGGGTGACTTGGTACGCGTCAGTAAATTCAAGACAATTTTTGACAAGGGTTACACACCAAACTGGACCACGGAAGTGTTTAAAATCATCAAGATGCAGAAAACTAATCCTGCAAC
>NW_012026779.1:923917-930538 GCF_000956235.1 Wasmannia auropunctata
ATTTAAACACAAAATCGTGGTAGATTCTTTTCACATTTCTTTTAAATATTGCTGCAAAATTATTAAAATAATGTTGCAAATCTATATTTTAACAATGTTTCTGAAGCATTGCATTGCAATATGTAATGTTGCAACTTTACTGCAATATTGCTGCAAGCTTCTGTGCTGTATGGGAATAGATCATGTTTTTTAGACATATTGTATATTGTAATTCATTTGTATTATATCTTGCGAATAGTTAATTTTATTTAAAACTGCATTTTTATAGTTACCATCCGTGTTTGATTATTTAAAGTGATGGTAAAACAGTTGGAAAAAAATGTAATTTTGTGGCAATATATATGATATAGTATTATATAAGTATTCATATACTTATTTATAAAGCACTTATATAATAAAAATCTTAATTTTAATAATGCATTATTCAAAGAAATTGCAAATTTATGTTAAAAGTCGATAACATATATATATCGTCGCTCTGCAATTTTCTACAATTCTCTGCCCTCCGGGTCCTTTGACTGGCACGAAAATTTATCCAGGGCTGTCGGTCTTTAAGAGTATCTCGTAGAATGTCAATGCTATCGATTACTGAATCCCTGTCCAGCTGGCTCCTCCACCACGCAGGAATAAAAAAATTAATAGCTCAAAATTAAGAGCTATTTATGAGCTTTCAAACCCCGCAAGTTAAAATTTTTTTAAGAGCTCGACTGCGTTAGCAGGAATTTTAATATAAAGGTGGGCCGAAGGCTGAGTAGACATCCACTCAGTCCCCTCCACCCCTTACAATTAACAGCAGGGAATTGATCATGGGCGCATAGGAGTTTTTTATGAGCTCTTAAATCAGTGTATAGTTTTGATTTTGAAGCTTTATCCCTTATTCTCGAAACAATCCCAAAACTAGTTTAAGCAGCTCAAGAGATAATACTCAGACAAAAAAGCATTAAATCTATTTAAATCTACAATTTTATTTAACCATATACTTCCAACATTAATGTGCGACAAAAATATATAACGGTACATTTTATTTTTTAGCAATAATTCCTTAGCAGCTGGAAAATCCCTTACGTTTGCTGATCAAGAAAGAACTGTGCTTAAAAATCGATAAATAAATTATTTCATACTGGAAAGTTATCTGTTGATTTACAAGCTCTCAAAATATGCATAAATCGATTTTCGATCTGCAACCCCTTGGCAGGGAAATCACCTCTTACGTTCGGCGATTAAGAGAGAACTGTGCTTAAATATCGATAAATAAATTATTTCCTGACGGAAAGTCATTTGGAGATTATATTGGATCATATGAAGCAAAAGCTTGGCGTGCCCGGATTGTATTAATTAATGAGATATATGTATATATTGGACACGCTAAGTTTTTGCTTCATATGATTCAATATGATCTCCAAATTACTTTCCAATATGAAGTAATTTATTTATTGATATTTAAGCACAGTTCCCTCTCAATCGCCAAACGTAAGGGGTAGTTTCCTTGCTAAGGGGTTACTGCTAAGAAATAAAATATTATATATTTTTGTCGCACATTAATGTTGGAAGTATATGGTTAAATAAAATTGTAGATTTAATGCTTTTTTCTCGGAGTTATCTCTTAAGCTTAAACTAGTTTTGGAGTTGTTTCAAGAATAAGGGATGGAGGATCAAAATCAAAACTGCACTAATTTAAGAGCTCATAAAGAGCTCCTAATTATGCGTCCATGATCAATTTCCTGCTGTTAATTGTAAGGGGCGGGGGGGGTTGAGTGGACGTCCGCTCAGCCCCCCACCTTTATATCAAAATTCCTGCTAACGCAGTCGAGCTTAAAATTTTTAACTTGCGGAGTTTGAAAGCTCATAAATAGCTCTTAATATTGAGCTATTAATTTTTTTATTCCTGCGTGATGGAGGGGCAAGCTGGACAGGGGTGATTATTGATATAAATTTATGATTGTTAATATAAAATATATTCAAATCTAATATTATATGCTATAAAATATGTTCCAATAATTTTTTCATTAATCCAATCGTTTTTTTCATACGGGAATATATTTTAATTATTTAATATAGAGTTTCACTGCATGTGCGTCCGCAGGGGGAGGCAAGAAGGGGCATTTGCCCTCCCATGAAATCAAACGAATATAAAAAAAATTCAGAATTTGCTCTTTTATTTTTACAAATAATAAATATGTTTGTCAAATGCGAAAGAGCTAAAATACAACACAAGTATACAACGTTTGCAGGACATTTGCTTCTCGCGGAAGTAGTCCAGAAAAATTAAATTTTTTCTGCGGAAAAATTAGAAGCTAGCTAAATATTAACATGGACCTTTATTTCGTCGTTCTAAACAATATCTCAAAAGTCCCGATCGATGCGAACCCTGCTTAAAATTTTATCGAAGGTTAAAGATAAAAAAACCAGTTTTTCGCGAATATCTCGAAATCTATTGGTTCTACGGTAAAAATAGTTATTATGAAATTTGTAGATTAGAAAATTATCTACAAAAAAACTTAGATAAGTTATTTTCGTAAGAGCAACTGTTTCCGTGTACTACGGCTTCGAAGTTTAAAAAGTCATGTTCCTGACAATGAGAGGTAAAATGCAATCCTTTCCACTTTAGAGGTAGAATACTAAGCGCGTTTTTTTTTTAATGTAATCTCCCCTGTAGGCCTAAATCCACGATGTTTTTTTTTGAAGAAAAAATAAAAAATTATTATAACTGTTGAGCAATGCAAGCTAATTTTCCTGCAACCACAGTTTACTGCACAGTCTTTGGAGCAATTTTTGTTTGGCTTTTCCAAGTTTAAGGAAATAAATTTCTTTATTAGCAAGAGTACATGCAATTAGAAGTACTAAAAATCAATGTCTTTGCCAACAACAATTATGCTCTTATTTGTATCAGTCTAATAACGACCTCCAAACAGAATAACAGAATTATTATTTGGCTGTTGTTAGTTTTCGACGGACGTGCCTAGTTGATATTTGTAAAAATATTCAAAATTTCGTTATTAAAAAGACTAAAAATGAAATAAATGTGCTTCGTAATTCGTATGCGATAAATCGCTATCGGAAAGTTTTCATTATTTATTCTATTTTCGTACTATGCTTTGCTTAAAATATCATGAGCATAAAATCGAAAACAGGTCTATTGGAACGCATTCTACTTTTAATTATTTCTTTCAGCACTCGCGTCTCTTAAAGTTTTTATTCTATGTTCAACAAAAACAGTTGACCTTTCGATATAGCGATTTACTGCGTACGAAGCATATTTCTTCCATTTTTAGTCTTTTTAATAACGAAATTTTGAATATTTTTACAAAAATTAACTAGGCACGTCCGTCGAAAACTATAAGAATAGCCAAATAATAATTCTGTTATTTTGTTTGGAGATTTAGACTGATACAAATAAGAGCATTGTTGTTGGCAAAGACATTGCTCTTTAGTACTTCTAATAGCATGTACTCTTGCTAATAAAGAAATTTATTTCCTTAAACCTGGAAAAGCCAAATAAAAATTGCTCCAAAGGAGCTGTGAAGTAAATTGTGGCTGCAGGAAAATTAGCTTGCATTGCTGAGCAGTTATAATAATTTTTTATTCTCTCTTCTAAAAAACATCGTGGATTAGGGCTACAAGAGAGATTACATTTTAAAAAATCGCGCTTAGTACTCTAAAGTGGAAAGGAGTGCATTGTACCTCACATTGCCAGAAGCATGACTTTTTAAACTTCGAAGCTGTAGAGTACACGGAAATGAAAATAACTCATCTGAGCTTTTTTATAGAGAATTTTCTAATGTACAAATATCAAAATAACTATTTTTACCGTAGAACCAATAGATTTTGAGATATTTGCGAAAAACTTTTTTTTTAACCTTTGACCTTCTATAAAATTTTAAGCAGGGATTACATCGATGGGGACTTTTGAAATATTGTTTAGAACGACGAAATAAAGATCCATGCTAAAATTCAGCTAGCTGCTAATTTTTCCGCAGATTTGTCATATTTTTGTCTAATTTGCTTGGACTATAGTTCGTATTAAAAATTTGGATCATGCCCCCCTCTAGAAAAAATTCGTGGACAGACGCCCTTGTCCACATGTATATAAAACATTTTATTATATATACAGGATGTTCCAGAATTCCTATTACACACTTCTAGAGGTTGTAGAGGGGATTTACAAGGGGAACGCCAAACATGGCCCCCTCCGATTTGGCTAATAAATTTTATACATATAAGAGTTCACCCCTCCCACTAATTCGTCCTAAAAGAATATGACGCACCTCTCAAGCGTGATAAAAAGCGTTTAAAGATTTTCATGTTGGTAATGTACTTATCGGTAAGAGTGAGTCCGCAACAAGCAGCGTGGCATAACGAGTAAAGCATATATCCGACTGTAATGTTACATGTTGCTGGTTCGAATCTTATTTTTACTAAATTTTTATCTATATTGCATCGTATTATTGTATATTTTTTTATATTTAATCAGAAAATTAATATTTTTATTATAAAATTTATTATATTTAAAATTATATAATTTATTTATATAATATGCTTTAAAAGTTATTAAACTTTATATCATTTTAAGTTATGTCATACAATTTACATTATTAAATCAGATAACGTATACAATTATACAATAAAAGATACCCTTACAAGAATTAGGAACTTCTGCGTAGTCAAAACTCGTTTAAAAAATAAAAAGCAAAAGATAAAAAATAATTTGAAATTTGTTTATTACATAGCAAATAAATTTCAATTTAATAATGTAAATTGTATGACACAATAACTTAAAATGATGTAAAGTTTAATAACATTTAAAGCATATTAAATTAATAAGTTATATAACTTTAAATATAATACATTTTATAACAGAATTATTAATTTTCAGATTAAATATAAAAAATACACATACACAATAATACGATGCAATATAAATGAAAAAAAAATTAATTAAAATAAGATTTAAACAAGCAACATGCAACATTACAGTCAGGCGCCTTACTCGCTATGCCACATATGCTGCTTGTTGTAGACTCACTCTTACTAATGGGTACATTACCAACATGAAAATCTGTAAACACGTTTTTCTTACGAATGCTTGAGAAGTGCGTCGTATCTTTTTAGTACAAATTAGTGGGAGGGGCCAAAGCAAATTTCCTATCGCCTCTTGGTACATCTAATTTGGTCTTTTCGTCTTTGTCGCTGCTATTAAGGGCCGTTCCTAGTTAGCTACGAACTCCGCGTTGACGGTAGCGACGCTATATCGCAATAGAAATTAGAAGCTTTTTGTCGTATATTAGGCCCGTCCTATAATACGTCATATATCGGTGTTTTAAGTTAAAAACCGTGATAATTCTACAGAATAATTGTATGCCAATATCGTAAGCAGTGTAAAATTGATCAATCACAGTCGAATATGAAGAGAATACTCGACAATTAAAGAAAATAACGGACCTACTGTGAAAAGTGTTGACAACGAATTTTGTGTTACGTGCCATTTCGTTATTATGCGCTTAATTGTGAAAATGTCACTTGTCTCATATTTATCAAAGTCGTAAAAATGGATGGAAACTATAGTTATTGTCGAATTTTATACGTAAAAGTATCTTTTCCGTTCCTTTCAACAGCTGTCAAATCGTGAGTTTTCTTGTTTGAATAAGCTTCACTTTACGTGCCTTTTACGATTATTTACTGACTTTCAGGGGGGAAAAGGATAGTTTCCATCAATTTTTACAAGTTTTTTAAAGCGATCCTATTTATTAATTTTATCCAAATCCTCTTTATTTAAAAATGGCACGCAACAAACTTTGTGTCATTTCGCTGTTTTTCGCTTCTGATGTCATGAGTTCAATAAGGAAGGGCCCTTAACGCTCAAGTCTAGTCCTACTTCGAGTGGTGTATCCATTAAATTGGTTTACTCTCCATACATATTGAATCTTGTAAGCATTTTTTCCGCATATTCTTTTTGGTCGATTCATAACTTCCCTTCTTTCATATCTCTCGTAATATTTATACCTAAACATTTAGTGATCATACCGAGATCCTTTATTTCAAAATTCTTTTGTAGATTCTTCTTAAGATCTTCATTTAAGGAACAGATCTTCTTTTAAAAAGAGATCTTAAGAAGAAAATTCTTGTCGATATAAGTGTCTAAGATCTTATTCACTCGTCAAGAACCTTCATGCTTGATAACTGCAATATGCAGAGCACTATATCTAATGTTGACGACATTGACGGTTGCGCCTCGCGATAACAATAGATCCGTTATCTCCAGCTGATTGCTGATTAATCAAACGAGAAAGTACCGATGTCAGTTTGAAGTTACGGCAGATTCAGCAACAACTTCTAACTTACAAAAGTGTCGCAAGATGGAGGGGTGTATTTCCCCTGCCAAAAATGTTCAATTAAAACCGACTATAAAAAAAGTTATCCAAATCGATCGGGATTTCTGCACCGAAAATACGGTATCAAAAAGGATTAAAATCATTCAAATCGGATATAAATCACTTTAGACGGATTAGTATCAGGTGATAGGAATCTATGTCAATTCAAACTTCAACGATTGCTCGTACAAAAAAAGCAATTGGTCGATCCAAAATTTATTGATTGATATATGAATATATCATGTCAAAATTA
>NW_012026779.1:930558-933567 GCF_000956235.1 Wasmannia auropunctata
CGAAAAAATATAATTGATAAACAAAAATTAATTGTTATCAATTAATTGATGATTCAATCGATTATTGTTTAATTAATTAATTAATCCCCTCTTGACCTACATTCCCCCTACCCTTCCTCCTTGACCTACATTCTCCCCATCCTTCTTGACCTACATTCCCCCCACCCTTGACCTTGACCTATATTTGATGTAGAAACCGCCTAGTATATCTACTAATAGTACAAATTTTTTAAGGCACATATTTCAAAATTAAAAAATTTAAACACATTAAAAAAATAATAGGAGTTTTCTATATCTGTAGTTTACTCTGCACAAGTACTCTCACAATTTAAGAATTTTTTAGTATATTTTTGTGGCAGAGCATTCTTCGAAAGAATTTACAAATGCCATTACGACATCGTTTTCTTCTAACATTTCTTTTGTCCAAAACTTGCAAAATTTTTTGTTAAAAATATACATGTAATAAGATGAATAAATAAATGAGCAAAAAACAGGGATCACAAAAATAATGTTTGTTAATTAATTCCAATATGTATTTCTTATAGATTTTTATTCACAACAAATAATACTGCTAAATAGATCCACTATATTACAATTTAAAGAAAAATGGTATTATTTTTTGCGAATGAAATCTATTATACCATAAGAAACATATACTTTTATTACATTAATTAATTGACAGATATTGTTTTGTTTTGAACAGTGTAATTTATTAAAGTAGTTTTTTTTATTTTAAAAAAATAGTGAAAATCTTACTTTCTCGGTCAATAAAATAACAAGTGCTCTTATAAAAAGAACTTACCGTTATTGTTTTGTGTGTCTTTGTATTTGTTAAACAAATTGATCGCAGTATTGTCTGTTTCCTTTACTGTTACACTTTCCAGAACACCCGTCGTAAATGTATTCCATGTTTCTATATCTAATGACGTGTCAGATTAATTTTTATTAAATCGAAATCAAGTCCTAGAAGTCCTAGAGGGACTTCATGTCCGAAAGGGTGCTTTAAAATGTGCCACTTTTCGAATAAAGTACTTAAGACTTTATCTTTATATTGTTGCATGTTTTTGCAACGTACGTTTTAAGTTATCCCAGCGCATTTTTACCGTTTTCTAAGAAGCTTGATGCCTCTTTATCCATTCTAAATGTTGGATTGTTCCATTCATATTATTCTCATTTTTTGATTCTATGAAGTTATTACAAAAATTTAAGTTTACAATTATTATGCAATACATAAATAAGTTATAAAATGGCACAAAAACAATAATTTATGTAATAAATAATGGTATATACTAAGAAATAAAAACACACCGTCATCTTCAGTGTCGACTGATGTTTGTAACGCAAATTTTTTTTAAACGGTAATCACGATTCCGCCATAGGTTTATTAACTTTTCACGTATTAAGATAGGTTTATTTTTAGATAAATTTTTTTAACGGGTGAAATATAGTATATATTAAGCGATTTGATTGGAAATTCTTGTATAATTTTCTCAGCCACATATCTTATTATTTTATTTCTTCTAAAAATTGTTAAAGAATTTTGAATTTTCGAATAGAAAAAAAAAATTTTCAATATAAAGTATTGTATAAGTATTTTATAAAAAAATTAAATTACTTCATTTTGTTGTTTTGTAAATACGATATTATAATATCACATGGTAAGTTTTTACTACTCTAATTTAACTTATTCTTTTTTTGTGATATTGTTCAATAATTGTTTCATCTACTACGTTGCTACTTAAAATTTCTCGTACAGATGATATTAAAATAAAACTACATCAAGTTTATCTCTCAAACGATTTTCACCTTTGCAAAGTGTAACTTCTTTTTTGGTTGTAGAAACACAGATATTATAAACTTCCTTTCCGAAATAATACATCCAAAATATTTTAAAAAACATTAAATAAAACATTTTAATTTTATTAAAAATGTGCAACAAATTGTTTACATTTTTACCTCCTCTAAATTAATACAATTATTATTTTGAATTTCTTCTTCAGGATTAAAAGTATTAGATGTACAATATTTGCTTTTCTAGTGATTAAAAATCACTCTATGCCCAATTAAGAAGATTAATTCTTTTATATCATTTTTATTCATATATTTAAGTACATCTACAGTAACTTTATTTTCTATATATGTAACAAAAAAGAAAAATTATATTATAATATGCAATAGTAAAAAAAAATAAAAATAAACAAAGAAATAAAACGGCAAGGTTACGTTATGTCTACCACACTTTAAGGCGATGCTGGAATACCGACATTTGCATTCTAATGGATAACTCCGAAACGACTGAACGGATTTAAAAACGCTTTTACAGGATTGAAATAGACATAAAATGTCATCGCGCTAGGTATATATGAGTAATAAAAACGAAAAAAAATTAAAAAATTACCTTTTTTAGGGATCATAATCTGTCACCTGACGTAAACATTTTATTGGTATAAAAGTTCTGCAGCTCATATGTATGTACAAAAAAAGTACCTAACGCGCATCGGATTATTTGCACGAATAATACAAGACGTTTTGAGCTACGATTGGAAGCATAGAAAAAAAGTTGTTCATTAGAATTTGTGGTAATTCGTACGCTCGGTTAAAGTAAAGACAGCAAAAATTGCGTCTGGCAGTAAGTGCCGGATTTTCTAAGAGATGGCACTTCAATTAGTTAAATAAAGACATTCCACGTGTTTGAGTGAGACCAGAAAATATTGTAAGGAGTTCATTTAGAGATACCACTGACACTGAAGAGTCTATTTTATCGACCTCGTGGAAATTTTTTCGACCTTCCGGCATCGCCTTAATAGCTAAAGGGTGCTTTCCAATTGCTTAACACATTTTAACACAAACGCACACAGGAATGCACAAAGTGTAGCGTTGTGTACGATTCAATTGGAACAGAATGTGCACAGTTTCGAATAGAGTTAGATTAATTTTTCAATACAATGTCAATGCCTTGATATTTTGTAATCCGTGATAGTACATTTCCATGTGCATAGTGCAAGATCG
>NW_012026779.1:934327-935359 GCF_000956235.1 Wasmannia auropunctata
TCAACATTACCGATACCTTCAAATTGCGGTCAAAGGTTATTCATAATGATGTTGTATACAACGTTAAATACAACATATTTGAAAATGTTACAATGTTATTGAATATCGTTGTAATAACATTATAGTAATGATTTTTTGCTTACTGGGAGTTATTTAAACATTAATTACATATTTTGTTAAATTTGTACTTACTTTCGAAGGCTTTGATGTATTCATCTAATACCAATTCTTGCAATATTTTATCAATTTTGTCAGCCATTGTTACAAGAATATTAACAATGCAGGCTTAAATATTTAGTCCAGAAGTAATAATAACATCCAGTAATGCGTATATTCTTTTCAAATACTGCGTGTTACTTTGAAACGTCTAACACAGAAAGTTAACAGAAAAAATATAAATATGGCAGGATTTCGCGGGTACGGCAGTGATGGGAACTTGCGCACGCTAGCGTTTCATCCCTTCCTCCAAGTGACGATGCGACGAGGAATGAAACACTAGACAATGAGCGACGAGACAGCGAGAGTGGAGAGGAAAAATTGATAATGTGCGCAGACGCCGCAGACTCGAGTTCCCGACGTTCCCGTTACTGCGCGGGAAACGGTCGTTGATCAATAAACGAATAGCGTGGCTCGTGTTGAATTCGCATGGCAACAGCCAAGCACTAGAATTGAGTAAATACTGAGAATTCAGTAATATTGAATCAATATCTTTATCAATGTGAGAACATTTCGTATGTGTGCTTGTCTCTAGAAAATAAATACTTGTAAGTCTCGCTGTGCCTTACTTACAACGTCACACTTAGTAATAAGCAGGTCACTGTTGCAATCTAATATTGCAACAATGACTCATAATAATTGAGGATGCCGACGCAGGACTTCGGCAGCCTCAATACGCGCGTCCTCCAAAAACTGCGGCAGTTGCAATTAAGCAACAATTGCAACTGCTGAGCAGTGCAGTGGCCCACTTAAGACGGGATAAAACCCGCCGTCCAGCGGACCACTGCGGAGTTCACATCAATCATTAACGCATAG
>NW_012026779.1:935976-937986 GCF_000956235.1 Wasmannia auropunctata
AAACAGGTGAGATGTTATCGTTGCAATAAAGTTGGACATGTAGAGAAAGCATGTAAGGATAAACAGACGAAATCAGATGAAGGCTGCAGTATATGTAAGAAAACTAATTACACTGATAAAGCTTGTTATTTTAGAAAGAATAAAAATAAGAAGAATGATAGTGAAGATAAAGTTGTCTTATCTAGCTTTTAAGTTAGATGAAGAAGAAAAATGGATTGTTGATTCGGGAAGTTCAACAAACTTGACGAATAAGTGTAAAAATTTAAGTGTAAAAAATAATAAGAAGATTGACATAAAGATTGGAGTAGCGAAGGTTAATGAATCCAAAAGCAAGAGGATCGGGTAAATTGGAATTTAAGGAATGTAATTTGAAAGATGTTATGTTCCAAATTTAAGCACAAATCTTCTTTCGGTACGGGCCATAACAGATAATGGTTGCAAGGTACTTTTTACGGATAAAGAAGTTAAAATTTTTGACAAAGAAGTAAAAACATTCAATAATATTAAAACGATATTAAAAGGTGATAGGCTCAAAAATGGTCTGTATCAAGTAAAATTAAAAACAGAACAGAATGAAAATTCTTTTCTTTCTGAAGAAACTACTGATCTTACGGAAGATACATGTGATGATGCACAATTGTGGCATAGAAGATTGGGACATACAGGATATAAAAGTATGAAAACTCTCATGAAGATTAGCAGCGGTATAGATATACCTGTATCGCAAATAAATAAAATGGATAAAGTATGCAAAATTTGCATGGAAGCAAAGCAAACAAGATCAAAGTTTGACACTACAAGAGTGAAAGCAAAGAAGCCGCTAGAGCTGATTCATACGGATTTATGTGGCCCAATAGATCCCGATTGGGATGGACATAAATATTTTATTACTCTGTTGGATGATTATACGCATTTCACTATTGTGTATTTGCTTAAAACGAAAAATGAAGCAATTGATAAAATTAAAGAATATGTAAACAAGGTGGAAGCTAAACGGAATGCAAAAGTTGCAAAGTTAAGATGCGACAATGGAAGAGAGTTCATTAATAATGTAATGACTTTGTGGTGTAAAAGTAAAGGAATAGAAATGGATACAACTGTGCCTCATACACCACAGCTGAACGGAAAAGCAGAACGTCTTAATAGAACTTTAATGGATAAAGTGAGAGCTTTATTATTTGACAGCAGAATGGAAAAGAAAATGTGGGGAGAGGCATTATACACTGCACTTATATACTTAACAGATTGCCCACGGACAAGCTAGTCCGATAAAACACCTTATGAATTATGGGAAGAAAGAAGACCGAATCTCAAAAATATGCAAATTTTTGGAAATGAATGTTATGCCAAAGTTTTGGGACCACTCAATAAATTAGACAGCAGGAGTAAAAGCTACCAATTTGTTGGATATGCTCCTTGTGGTTTATATAGACTTTGGAATAAAGAAAGGAAAAAATAGTTACAGCTAGAGATGTAAAATTCAAGAAGATGAAAGAGCAAAAGATTCAATCTTCAACTAAAAAAAGGGAAAAGACTAAAATTTTAATTAATGATGAAGAAGATACAGAAAGTGATTCAGAAGCAAATTTTGATGAAGAAAACGAAGATATTTATGTAGATGCAGAAGAACCAGAAGAAACACAAGAGGAAGAAGAAGAGAATATTTTGAAAGAAGAGATACTTTACCCAGAAGATCTTCAAGATTAAAGAAGAAAATGCCAATTAATTATAAAGAGCCAGTTAAATATAAAGATTTTGTGCATTTAACATATAAGGAAGCAGTAACGGATGAAGATAGTGAAAGATGGACAGAAGTAATAAATGAGGAAAAAAACTCATTTAAAGAAAATAAAGTTTGGGAAGTGTTGGATGAAATTCAGCTTAAAGGAGAAAAACCACTACACAGCAAATGGGTATTCAGAATTAAAAATAACGGAAAGATATCGGAAGATTGGTAATAAAAGGCTGCGAACAGAAGAAAGAAATAGACTACCAAGAAACATATAGTCC
>NW_012026779.1:938042-942568 GCF_000956235.1 Wasmannia auropunctata
ATTGCAGCTTACGTCTGACATAGGTAGTGAAATAGAAGAAAATCAACTATCTTTAAAACGAAAAAAAAAATGCCCAAGACGGCATCAAAGTAGTAGTGAAGAAGAAGAGGAAAATAATAATTGTCTACAAACGAAGAAGTCGTCATCAGCAATTCTATCACGCCCTCCGCCTGTGCAATCTCAAATTCTTCCACGTCATCCGTCTATGCAATCTCAAATTCTATCACATCATCCGCCTATGCAATCTCCGGTACAGCGAAATGTGTTTGGTGAGTTTACTAGTATATGCTAAACTTATTGAAATGCTATTAATACCCACAATTTTTTATGTTTACCTAGATAGTGGAGAATCCTTAGGGCGTAATCTTTTTGGGGAAGCGGAGAATAACTGTGACGATAGTAGGTTTGAATTTATCGTATACAGTTTTGTTTTATTTTACTTTACTTTATTTTTTTTCTAGCAACAGAAGCAAGAAGCACATCTACTCCCCGAAGATTACTGTCTGAGCTTAATCATCGTGACAACTATGATAATAGTAAGTTAAATTCTTTATATCATGTTTAGGATTCTGTAGTAACTACAGGGAACTCTTATAATTTCGTTCTGTCTGTGTGTGCGTGCCTGTGTGTGTGTGTGTGTCCGTCACAGCCTTTTTGTCCTCCCATCGTACTTCCGTAATTATTTGATTTAAAAATTAAAAAAAAAATCATCAAAACAGATTATTTTGTAAGTACTTTCAACTAAAATTATTTTGAAACTAATATTGCATTTATATAACATATGTAACCATTGTGTTTAGCTGGTAATTTCACAAAAAATTGTTTTTCATTACTTTCATTAGAAAAAAATAATAATATTTTCAATTAACCTACGCAATCCTAAGCGTGTGAATTGAGTTGAACAGTTTTTTATATTAAAAAAAAATTGTTTGTAGGAACAGGAATACCTTCAAGATCACATTCTGAGTCTCGCTATCATGACAATTCTTGTTTTGAAACTGAAGACGTATTGACTAATGGTACGCGTTTTCTTTCGTTTAAGTAAAGTAGAGTCTGTTTTGTTACGATTAATTATGTTTTACAGAAACCTCAAGTACCAACTACAGAACTCTATTAAAATTAATCACATACGTCAAACGACAAAATGATCAAATTTTAAAACAAAATGAAGAAATTATCAAATCTTTAAAAAATAAAGCAGTTCTTGAATCTGCTATCCATGAGCTCCCAGAATTGCCTGTTAGTCTACCGATTAAAAGTTTAGAAGATGTTATTAGAATTGAGGAACATCTAATAAATGATGATAATCTTTCTACTTTGGTAAATATTTTTATAATTATTTCCAAAATATTGTTTTGTTTTATTACTAAAATATTTTTTTATAGAGCTTATATTTGTCTACTCTGGGAGGACGTGACCTAACGACTAAAACCAATACTATTCTTCGCAATATCTTGTCGAACGAAGTCGCTATAAAATATAGTTTTTTGGGTACAAGAAATGAGAAGAAATCATTTTCGGCATCGCGGTTACACAGATTGATAATACGTAAGTTTCTCATTTGTTTTTATTTATATTTATTAGGATTGAAAAGATATATTTATATCTTTTCAATCCTAATAAAGATGATATATTTATTAAGATTAATAGTAAAACGGAGCCTGTAACTCAAGAAAAGAATTGAACTGATCGACAATCTTGCTGACAAATCTTAGCGACAAAATAAAAATAATTATGAAAAAATTATAAAATATTATTACGTATATTTATTACAGCGGTTTACCTTATTTCAAAATTTTTACTTATTTATGTATAATTTTAAATTAATAATGTGATGGCAACGATATTGTTTACAGAATGATTAAATTTCAGGTGCAGTGCAATTTTCATCACCAAACACTCCTGAAAGTAACATCAACGATATCAAGATATGGTTAAAGCATTCTCCCCAACGTTTGGCTCTAGAAAGAAAAAGAAATGCTAGATAAAAGTTTAATAGCGAAATCCTAAAACATTTAATTTTTGTTTGATTTACAATTTATTATTTTATTTTAAATTTTATCGTTTTGTTATCATATTGATACCAATATGCCTAAAGTTTTTATTAGTAAAAGACAACTGTACCGAAGAGTTGCAAATGATATTAATGGAATTGTCAAGTCTAAGACTACTAAAACTGAAGCAGAACTACCTTTAATTGATCAATCTACACAAGTGACAAATGAACAAGTTAATGCTGGAATTTCTAACACGTTTTCAAGTGATGATTATGACGATTTATCAGATATTATTAGTAATAGAAACGAAAGTAGTGACAATCTTTCTGATTTTGAAAATGCCGATTTTGATTTTGTCGATTTTAAATATACTGATTCCGAACAAAAAATGGATAATAATTTTTCAAAATTAGAAGAATCTTCTAATAATTCTTTACGCGATTCTTTAAGAAAATGGACTGTATCAAATGTGAATGTTCCACATGCGGCCATAAATTCATTGCTGCAGATTTTAACACCTTTTCATCCTGAATTGCCTCTTGATGTGAGAACTCTGCTTAAAACTCCTTCAAAAATCAATGTGAAAAAGATAGAAACAGGAGAATATGTGTATATGGGGCTCCAAAGTGCTATTGAACAACACTTGACGCGTAATCTAAATTTTTCAGATGCAATTATTAATTTAACTTTTAATGTTGATGGATTGCCGTTATTTAAGAGTGCCAATACTCAGTTGTGGCCAATTTTAGGGCTTATTCAAAATTCAAATGATAAAACTCCTTTTCTTATTAGTGTTTTTTGTGGGACATCGAAGCCGAAGCCATTAGCTAGTTTTTTGGAGGAGTTTATAGAAGAGCTTTCTCTATTGCTTAAAAACGGTTTTGATTTCAATGATATTCATTACGGAGTTACAGTTCATTGTTTTGTATGTGATGCTCCTGCACGTTCATATCTAAAATGCATTAAATCACACGGAGGTTACTCTTCGTGTGAAAAATGTACCGAATCGGGAGATTATTTTAATGGAAGAGTGATACTTCGAAATGTTAACGCCCATCTTAGAAATGATGATACCTTTAAATCAAAACAAGATGAGGATCACCATGTAGGTGACTCTCCTTTACTTCAGCTTAACATTGGACTTGTGACTTCCTTTCCAATCGATTATATGCACAATGTCTGCTTAGGTGTGACTCGTAAGCTTTTACAATGTTGGATTAATGGAGGTTTTAAAGTTAGATTGTCTGCGAATGCTGTACGAACTCTTTCCGATAATATGATCGCTTTGAATGATTACATTCCTAAAGAAATAAATAGAAAACCAAGACCTTTAACAGAAGTAGCTCGGTTTAAAGCTACTGAATTTCGGACTTTCCTTTTATATTTAGGACCAGCTCTGCTGTGCAATGTTGTTGATAAAGCTGTGTACGAACATTTTCTGATACTCCATTCAGCCATTGTAATTTTATGTTCAAAGCGACACATATCGGTATTGGGTTGTAATATAGCTTCGCAACTTTTAAGAATATTTGTTGAACATAGTGAACATCTGTATGGTTTGGAATTTTTAATTTATAATGTTCATTGCTTAATTCACTTACCAGCAGATGTTGCAATGTATGGACCTCTGGATAATTTCGCAGCTTTTCCTTTTGAAAACTTCTTAGGAAAGCTGAAGCGACTTATTAAGTCTGCAAATCAACCATTAATCCAGCTTTGTAAAAGGTTACATGAAGCAAACTTGGTTTCAAATGTAAATGAAAACTTATCTGCAAGTCATATTAGTCATCTGCTTGAGCATTGTCACGGGCCGACAATCCCATTAATATCATTTTGCAAACAGTACAAAAAAATTATTTTTAACAATTTCATGTTGTCAACTTATACTTTCTCTCAAGCTGATTGCTATTGTATGATTAATAGTAAGATTGTACAGATACATAACTTTGTAACACACAAAGATAGCAGTACCTCAATTATTGGTAAACAATTTTTTTCATATAGTTCGCTGTATACTTATCCTTTTAATTCGGGTGACTTGAATATTTTTAAAATTAATGATATATCTAATGATTTAGAACTTTGGCCAATAACAGATGTGCATTGTAAGACTTTTGTTTTTTCATATAATAATTGTCATGTTTCATTTCCTATTTTACATACATCATTATAGATTGTTTGCTATATGTTACACTATTTCTTGTAGCAGCATTTTCGACAAACATTATCAAATTGAACATTTGTAATATATATTTTTTTTAATACATTGGTACAATTGTTCTTTATATTTAATGTATTTTATTTTCCTTTTAAATTAGCAGTAACGTCTTTAACACGTCATTTAGACGTCATTTTGTTGAGACTTTTTTAGTCATATTTACGTCTCCCTGACGTAATAAAATGACGTCAATAAGATGTGACATAATCACGTGATATGTATGTTAGAATCACGTTATTTTTATGTCTTAACTTACGTAATTGCGGACCAAAAATTCACGTCATTATCACGTGAGCTTGCTAGCTGGGTAA
>NW_012026779.1:942618-943324 GCF_000956235.1 Wasmannia auropunctata
TTATCAAGTCGATTATATCTATTGTATAATTGTATTTTAATGTATTTTATATCGAAGCATTAAAATAACCCTGCTCTAATTCATAGCCTATTATTATATTTATTAATAAAGAATAACTTTTTAAATTATAAGATCACTTTATAATAGTCATTGCAAGTTTAAAAAGTTATATTAATTGGTGGTTTATCATTTACATTTTCGATGTCGATTGAGGTTATATGACCTCAATCGTACATTAGACCCATCGTATATTAGATCTATTAGGATCGACTTATTAAAAATAAATTATTCATAAATTAGTCATTGTTTCCGTATATCATTCGATGTCATTTTTCGTGATATTTTTCTGTAGTATCACAATCAGAACTATCTTTTGTTATTATATCACATTTATAACACGTACATGGCTTGCACACGATGGACATATATATGGCTTTTTCGGTTTTGCTGCTCGTTCGCTTTTGCTGTTCGTTTGGTTGAACTTCAAAAAGATGCTGCAAAATGTATTTTGCGCCGTATGTGCGTTATCTAACTAAAATTTTTAACCAATAGTAACGAAATGCTGCGATTTCACACTGCGCATGAAATGGCATCTTCACGCTTTCGTTGCCCTACCTCGATAAAATGAGCAATTGTAAGCACGAGTCATGACGTAATGATGACGTCATGAATGCCTTTCATGAGCGCTTATAACGCCAAAGGGAAC
>NW_012026779.1:944535-945242 GCF_000956235.1 Wasmannia auropunctata
GTAAATAATTTGAGGCAAAATAGAGATGAATCCATAGAGAATTATGTGACTAAAGTAAGAAAATTTAACTCAGAGATGATCATTGCAATATCTAATTATCCTGATCCGGCAGCAAGAGGATTGAGAGTTTTTGCAACCAATAAATTAATAAATCACTTTGTAAGCGGTTTAAATAGGAATATCGGACAACGTTTGTTAACACAGAAATTCAAAACATTAGAAGATGCAATAGAAAGTACCGTTAGCTTCATAAAACAATTACACTATTACACAGACAGATTTAAAAATATCATTACTTGCAATTATTGCACAAAATCGGCCATTCGGAAAACGAATGCCGCAGAAAAGCTTTTTATAATCGTAATCAAAATTTTAATACTCGATATAATAATTACAGACGTGAATCTAACACTAGGCAAAATTTTGCTAATGGTTAAGATAATAATCGTAATACGCAAAACAATCGACCGATAAATAATACACGAAATTATAATAATCAATATTCTGCAAATAATTTAACTTACACATCGCATAATTATAATCGCTATAATAATCAAAATAATTCGCCTTTAAACTATCAAGGCCAAGCGAAAAGCGCGCAACGCCAAGGCCAATCCACAAGCCGCGCTAATCCAGTTCAATTAATCGAGGAATCAGAACATATACAATTAGAACTACCTCGCGAAATGTCATCTCTATCCCTTTTA
>NW_012026779.1:945818-946771 GCF_000956235.1 Wasmannia auropunctata
CCGCCGCACCCCCGCCGCACCCCCGCGCCGTTGCGCAAAAACGCGTTTGTGGGTGGCGTTTTCGCGCTCGCGGTCCCACGCATAGCGTGCCCATAGCGCGCTCTCCCTCCCACGCTTAGCGCGCCCATAGCGCGTTCTCGCTTACGCGCACGCGGTCTCCCTAGCGTTCTCATCTATAGCGCGTTCTCCCTCCCACGCGTTTTCGCGCCCATAGCGCGCTCTCGCTTCCACGCGCTCTCGCTCTCACGCACGCTGCCGCGCCGACGCCATGCTTACGCGCACGCGGTCGCCCTCGCGCACGCGGTCTCCCTCGCGGTCTCCCTCGCGCTCTCGCTCCCACCCGTTGCGCTCTCACTCCCACGCACGCGGTCTCCCTCGCGCTCTCGCTCCCACTCGTTGCGCTCGCACCCTTTTTGCTTCCGCGCACGCGCTTTCGCCCATTCTCTATATTATAGTATATAGGGTTTTAGAAAAAAATGTACAAAACAGATACGTTTATATGTGTATTATAAAAACATAATTATTATACAGAATGAAAAAAAATTGGCAATTACAAGAAGTACTGATTTCAGAAAAAATCAATAAAAATCATCAAGAAAAATATATAGTTTTTTACAAAATATGTATGAAATAAAGGGGTGCAGTGTGAAAATGAATTCTGTCGATACGTGTGTCCTGCGCCATCGACGCCTCTGCCAAATTGATACCTCTGATGTTTCATCCACACGCCATTTTTTCTCTCATAGAATCGGACCTCCTCCCTGTTGAAAAAAACCAGGTGGATTCCCATGGGAACCCATGGGAATGCCTAGGAATCCATATAGGATATTAAAAATCCTATATGGGAATCCATACAGTGTATGGGAATCCATGTGGAAATCCACATGGTGTATGGAAATCCATGTGGAAATTCACAGGGTGTATGAAAATCCATCTGGGAATCCAGATGGTGT
>NW_012026779.1:949402-952121 GCF_000956235.1 Wasmannia auropunctata
AAAAACTTAAAAACTTACAAAGCAAATTTAGTCGCTACTAACGAATGCCACTCAGTGGTAAACGTGCTATAATTGCAGGGAAAGGACTGAATAAATTAGACAAGTTAACAGCCATTAATCCTACATCATCCTCAACTTCAAAACCATGAAGATTTTCATTAAATCCCATAGTATACATATTTTGACAGATAAGGCATAAATCATTGTTTTCATTAGACAAAATTTTTTGTGTAACGCCAAATTTTGGAAGGTTATCTAAAATATCAATTACCACACAGAAATTAGGTTTGTATATTACACCTCTATACTGTACTCAAGAAATTTCGATACATTTTCCCATGAAATTAGGGGATAAAGAATTTTTAAATAAATAAAATCCATGAACTCGAGAAATATGATCAACAAAAAGAATAGGTCCCATCTTGTTATTTTCAGAAAATATTGCTTTAGATAAAAATCTGTGACATAAATTAAGCTGCTCTTTTACGGCTAATGTATGAGTAATATTTTTACGGGAACAAGTTGCATTTGCAGCAAGTTTAAGTAGACGATTTTTTTATTCAAACCGCATAACACTCAAATGAGATAGAGGTCCGTTTTTTTTCATTACTGTTTTATAATGAGTCATATTGTGGTGCTTACATTTAAGATTGTCATTAAAAAGGTGAAGATATTTTTCATGATGTTCTTCTATTAGCACTCCTAATAGCTCAGCACACTCCTTTTGAAGGAATTTTGCATTTACAATATCATGTATCTTACGAAGAATCAAGAAATATTGCCATACATCATCATGAATGATATCTTCACCAAGAAGAAAAGGAAACAGTAGTAAAAAATTACTCATTTCACTAGCCGAAAATTTTAAATCTTTTTTTTTTATTTCATCTGCAGTTATGGGAGGTGGCTTGTTTGTTATATCATTGCAACCATAATCAAATGCTTTTAACCGTTCATTTAGAGAAAACAAAGAAATTTGTTTTGTTTTAATTATGTAATGATATAAAATGTGAGCCATTCCATATTTATATATACCCTCATCTAAATCGTGCATTTTGTCTACTGCAACATTAGAAGTTACATAAAAGTTATCTATTTTGTTCCAAACATTATTTTGTTTGATGCCACTCTCTTTCATACTTTTAGTTTCTACGTCATTATTGTAATTGTTTTCAGTTCGTAATAAATTTTCTTTTTCAACAGAACATGAATGAGCTTCATGTTGTGACATTTTGCATAAACGACAGTAATATGTGGCATTGAAACCTCCTGCAAAATCTAATGCTGAATTTAATCCCAAATTGTCTCCCAAGATTAAACCTAAAGCAAAAAATACTTGAACAAGACCTGTCTTAGTTTGAATATACAAACCTTCTTTCTGTAAATAATTTATTTCATCGACAAGAATACTAAAGATACTGGTATTTTGAAATTGTATTCTATCTGCAGAATGAAATAGTAAAGCAAGAAAAATGCTACTCAATTGAGAAGAAAATTGAGGAGGCAAGCATGGAATAGTATAGAAAACTGCGCCAAGTTTTTGAACACTAGCATGAGAACCAAGTGCATTATTAACTTCTAAGTCATCAAAAAAAAAAAAAGAGGAATAACGATTTTATTCTTATAACAGAGTTGCATTTTCTCTTGCCATATCTCGCCTTGAATAAAATTTGAGAACACTCCTTTTTCTTCCTGTAAACTATTCATATAATGAAGAATAGTTTCCAATACTGTAGGAAGAGATAGGAATTGTTGCAGAACTTTTCTTATAGGCATGAACTTAGCCTTAATATCACACGTTTCTTTTGTGACATGTCCTTGAATTAGCTTCTCATCAAAGCGACTTCCGACTACATAATCTTTAGCCTCTATATATATAAAATCCACTGTATTTTATTTTTTTCAGTCTTTGGTATTCTGTTTCCATATTCTTAAAAGGTTCTTTAAGAATGTTCAATCCTTCCTCTATCGTATTTAATACATTTTCATTCAAGGACATGTTATTAAAATTGTTTATGATTGAAGGTATTACAAGTGATGAAATGTTATTAAGAAGATCATGTGTCTCATCTACTATGTTTTGAACAATACTCCGTGAAAGGCCTGGAGTGGCGTAAAGCTTACTTATAAAATATAAAGCAAAATCTTGTACTGAAATACTTTCATTAATTTCAGATATTTTGAAATTATCATCATTAATTGCACTCTGACAATCAGCTACAGTGTCTATATTCGTACTTTCGTAATTAGGCATGATACTAATATCAATATTCGGATTTGTTTGAGAATTTAATGTAACAGTAATTTTGTGAAATGACATTAAATGTCTACGAAAAGGACGCCATCCTTTAAGATCTCTACAACATTTTTCTTCTTGACACATGATTTTCTTTTTTAAATGCCACCGATGACACATTTGAATGTGAAGGTAGAGTGCTTGAATAGATAGAAATGGATCATGTTTGCAATCTTTTAAAATACAGTTAGGCATGACGTCACTAAAAATTGAAAAATTTTAAATATGAAATGGACTAGTAAACAAAAAATTCTCCCAAATCAACTTGAGTTATATGTATAGTCTGGAGTACAGGCAGGATAATATAACAATCTTGCCATAAGAATAAAATAAAGAACTTTTCAATATTTATACGATTAATATGCCTGACAGTAAAAAACCAGTTAAAAAATGTCTTATTTTTCAGATAAAGATTTTAATTGC
>NW_012026779.1:952171-952940 GCF_000956235.1 Wasmannia auropunctata
CGTGTGCTCTTCCGATCTTAATAAAACATAAGTAATAATATGGATTCGATACAGTAAATCAATAAATTCAATGTGTGATTCAAATAAAACGTTTCATTAGTAACAATTATTCGTAGGAGTGCAGAAAATTTCTGATGTATTTGCTTATAAATTGGCTGCACATATGTTGTACGTTTCTATCGTCTTACATTTCATTGGATCCAACCCAAAATAAAAGTTGCGCGGCGATACCTGCGCGAAGGCTCAGTTTTTCGCTGAGGGGACCTACTGGTTATACTGTGCTATAGTATAGAGACTTTCTAAAATCCTGGACAATATTTTGGGAATTTCTAGATAGCTCAATAAATATTATTATTTATAACCTTTGAGTATATAGACATAGAGGGGGAATGTTGGCTCGAAAACTGTGTGCGAAAGAGAAAGGTAGACGAGTAATGTTCGTCCTCTCTGTTGTAAGTCTCGCCTTGACGTACTTACAACGTCACACTTAGAAATAAGCAGGTCACTGTTGCAATCTATTATTGCAACAATGACCCATAATTATTGAGGACGCCGACGCAGGACTTCGGCGCTCTCAATGCACGCGTCCCCCAAAAACTGCCGTCGTTGCAATAATTGCAACGACTAAGCAGTGCAGTGGCCCACTTGAGATGGGATATAACCCGTCGTCCAGCGGACCACTGCGGAGTTCAACTTTGATCATTAACGCATAGCGTTACGCTGTCGGCACGCGCAGTTATCAATCTGTAAGTAACACGTAAATATAGTG
>NW_012026779.1:955038-955478 GCF_000956235.1 Wasmannia auropunctata
CGATACTATCACCGACATTCGTCGCCGGAGCGTACGTGGCCTTTTCGGAACCGTGTAAAATTTATAAGCACCGTACCCGAATTAAATAGAGCCGCGAAAGCGTTACCGGACATACGGGATAGCGTGCGTAGGATTTTAAATTTTCCTATCGAGGGCGAAACAGGCTCACCCGCACACGTAACTCGCGAACGCGAATTTCCAATCGCCGCGAACGACTTTAGCTTACTCGGGATAAACGCCACAGGCGAATTTGACACCGAGGCAGACGAACGGACGGGACAAAGGCGTAGACTTCAATTTTCGTACGACATACGAGAAGACAACACAACCGGAACAGACATGCTGTCACGTACTCCTACCAAATCTCCACAAGCGGGTACATCTTCCGCAGGGGCGGAAGATAGAACACCGCAGTCATATGATTTAAATGGGCAAACGGA
>NW_012026779.1:955498-955818 GCF_000956235.1 Wasmannia auropunctata
TATCCCCTGTGTGCCTTGTCGACTCAGTCGATCGATACTATCACCGACATTCGTCGCCGGAGCGTACGTGACCTTTTCGGAACCGTGTAAAATTTATAAGCACCGTACCCGAATTAAATAGAGCCGCGAAAGCGTTACCGGACATACGGGATAGCGTGCGTAGGATTTTAAACTTTCCTATCGAGGGCGAAACAGGCTCACCCGCACACGTAACTCGCGAACGCGAATTCCCAATCGCCGCGAACGACTTTAGCTTACTCGAGATAAACGCCACAGGCGAATTTGACACCGAGGCAGACGAACGGACGGGATAAAGGCGA
>NW_012026779.1:958016-958777 GCF_000956235.1 Wasmannia auropunctata
GCCAGTCAAGAAAAATGCACTACAAACCGTTCAGCAAATCACGAAACAGCACACACACGAAACAAAAACAAATGCAAAAAGCTACGCTGACAAAAAGACAGTTAAAATCCGCACGTTCAAAATAGGCGACCTCGTACTGATACATGACGAGACGTTAAGACATGGACGTGCTAAAAAATTAAAACCACCCGGGGTGGGCCTGTATCGCGTCATAAAGAAAATCTCCGATGTATACTATAATATACGAGTAAAGCGCAAACTAACCGTGGTGCACGTGAACAGATTAAAATTATTCAGAGGAACTTAATTAAAACAAAAAATATTGTAACGCGCGACGTGTAAATTGCGCCATAAACTAGATCTAAGGGATAGGAACAAATAGGTCACGCATTTCAAATAACACTAGGTTCCGTAAAAATCCATATAATGTCAAAAAATATAAAGGCATAAAAAATAATAATAATAAAAATCCATGGATAGCCGTGAACGCGGAAACGCATACGTATCTAGTTTTAAGCGAACGCGAATTGCAAAACTGCGCCGTCGTAAACACAGAGCATGTATGCGATCAAAAATACATTGTAAATCGAATTTCCGCGGAATCCGTGTGCGAAGTGCAAATGTACGTAAACGGCGAAAGACATAAAAATTGTAAAACTATTTTTAAAACCGCCGGTAACGTCATGTGGGTAAAGACAAAAGACTCGTGGTTGTATTCCGCCGCGTCAGCAGAAGCAACCACGGTGCAATGCCAGGGCTAC
>NW_012026779.1:958797-959493 GCF_000956235.1 Wasmannia auropunctata
TGCGTCCATTCATTAAAAATTAAAGCCACGTAGCGAAACAATAGCGCAGACATACACAGAGGTAAACCGAATCGGAGTTATAAATTCCGAAGAACTGGCTCCAGGAGTATTCATAGGCAATTGCCTGGTGGAACCAAAAGGAATAGATGCCCTAGAAGCATAATAAATATGACCAAAAGGCAGTAAAATAAATGTGCCGATGGTCAGCGTAGAAACGCTACCGGCGAGCCGAGCGGGCAATGTTCTCACGTTACGCGCAGCAGACGCGAACGCCGAGTCCCCGGGGCCGCGCAGAAAAGGCCTACGTAATCAAATACGTACGGATCGTTGCCGAAAGAAAAAATCTAATAAAATGCCATTCACCGTGACCAACGCCGTGAGCAAGCCAGTCAAGAAAAATGCACTACAAACCGTTCAGCAAATCACGAAACAGCACACACACGAAACAAAAACAAATGCAAAAAGCTACGCTGACAAAAAGACAGTTAAAATCCGCACGTTCAAAATAGGCGACCTCGTACTGATACATGACGAGACGTTAAGACATGGACGTGCTAAAAAATTAAAACCACCCGGGGTGGGCCTGTATCGCGTCATAAAGAAAATCTCCGATGTATACTATAATATACGAGTAAAGCGCAAACTAACCGTGGTGCACGTGAACAGATTAAAATATTCAGAGGAACTTAATTAAAA
>NW_012026779.1:959513-959932 GCF_000956235.1 Wasmannia auropunctata
CGTATAAATTGGCCATCTTGCGGAGGTTTCTTTTTGTTTGCGAGAGCTGATGACCACTATTCTGAGTCGTTCCAACTGTGTAATGATCGCGCTCCCGCAAAAATGCTACGTAATATAGGATCAACCCCCTCCCCTTAATTATTTAAATAATGTTGTTAAGAGGGGGTACCCCCTCCCCTCTGTTCGCAGGAATTTTATCAAACGTGACCAAATGTAAACAAAAGAAAAACGTGTCGCGACGCGTTCGTTGTGGCAAACGTAAGAAACGCGTACACATGAAAAAAACATGAACATAAAACGTTGCCATAAAATATGAAACGCGAACGTAAAACATGAAAACATGAATATAAAAACGTAAAAACGTGAACGTAAAACGTGAAAACGTAAACGTAAAACCTGAGAAAACATGAACATAAAAA
>NW_012026779.1:959952-960530 GCF_000956235.1 Wasmannia auropunctata
TTGAAGTACATAATCTTTTTGTATTTCAGAAACAATAAATGTATTTAGTATAACAATTCTTCAGGATAAAATATTAAAAATGACTTTGTACCATTAAATAGAAAAACGTTAAAAAATTACTTACTTTTTATTTTCATCTTCCTTTAATTCGTGTTTTATAATCGCTGAACAAAGTTTATTTCTTGCCGTGTCTTTTTGTTTATTATCCTGATTTCCATTCAAAACAGCTATAGCAGCTTTTACATCTAAATCTATGTCACAGAGCAGTTGAATAAGCTAGCAGAGAAAGCATGAAAATAGTGCAATTACAAAAAAGATAAGTATATTATTGTATGTATTTATATTGTATACTTGTAACAAATGCACACATAGGTATATAAATTGTGCAAATGTCAATGCAAATTAAAAATTTACATTTGTTTTTGAATGTCCTGTTTCCTCGTTTTCCTTTGATTCATCTATCCTATTCAAATTTACTTCTTCAAGCTAAATATGTAAAATATAAACCATGAGAAAATAATTAACATGTACGTAAAACAAATCTTAAAATCTGTATAATACATTTTACTCACGTTTAA
>NW_012026779.1:961302-961851 GCF_000956235.1 Wasmannia auropunctata
TATTTTTATATTATTCTTTATAGCAATTCCCTTGTATATCTCTTTTCACTCTTCTTTATATTTTTGAATTTACACTTAAGCTTCCCATCTTTCACCCTCCCCCTCCCCCTCCTGGAGTCAGGGGAGGTTGTTTACGCATATTTCAATTTGTGAAATGCCTGCTTAGTGGCCATTTATTTTCTGTTTTCCTCTTACTTCCCCCTTCTATTTTCGATCTGAGGCACATTCCTCAATAGCCCTAAGTCATACGCTTACCTCGCTTTGCCAATCCTGGTTCTATATAAACATTTACTATTAACTCGTTTATACACTATTAACCCTCTATGTATTATGTCCAAGGCAAAGCACCATAAGACTACCTTTAAGACTGGAAAGATTGGTAGCAGAGCAAGGGACTTATCAAATGGAAGCCCTCCTTTGAGTTCCGGTGTATCTGAATGTTCCAATAAAAAACGTAAGGTGAAGACTGATCATTGTAACAATTCTTCAACAATGGCACTTAACAGCTCCAAGCCTAAATCCCCCTCTATCGCAATATATAATACTCAA
>NW_012026779.1:962107-965840 GCF_000956235.1 Wasmannia auropunctata
TGCAGAAAGCAAAAATTCTTATACGTATACGCACTACAGTACTTTCACACTTTATAGATACACGAAGAAACAAATAATTGATCGCACAAACGTGAAATACCGCTAGTCGACAGCCGTTTTCCGCCATATATTCTCTAATCTCTCTTATACGTATCATTCGCGTCGCAATTGTCGGTGACTGTCGACCTGCATTTTTACTGGAACCGCGGAGAACATTGTAATGTAGATTTAAAAATCAGATTATTTAATTATGATAACCAGAAATTCTGTTTAGTTCCACCAATATTTCTTTAACCATACATGTCAGGCAAATTCAACCATACTTTTTTTTCTTGTAGTCTTAACCAGATATTTAGATATTACTATATACGTATAACCAAATTCAAACCAGTATTATACCTAATAGTTCTGGTTACATATTAAAATATTTCATTGTAATAACCAGAAATTATATTTACTTCTACCAAAATATACTTAACCAAACATATATTGTTCATTTAACCATGATTGTTTTTTCCGTGCATGTATGTTTAAACATGGGCCATGTATGTTTACATAAACAATTAGCGGCGGGCTCTTGAGAATATGAGCGGCGGGCTCTTGAGAATATGAGCGGGGGGGGGGTGACATCACGCATTGCCGAGATGATTTATGGTATGGGGGGATTTTTCGTGGGGGAATTGCGCGCCCCCGCCGCCCTCCCGCGCTCACACATAGCGCGTTCTCTCTCCCACGCATAGCGCGCCCGTAGCGCGCTCTCGCTCCCGCGTGTTCTCGCTTACGCGTACGCACGCGCCCCTAATGCGCTCCCGCGCCGCCATGGAAAGGATTAAATGTACAAATATATATGTTTACAAGTATTAAATGTATTATAAAAAACGTAATTTAACGTTGTTATAAAAAAGTGATACAATAAAACATATGTGTAAAGTAAAATGTCTCCCGTTTGAGAAAGTTACATTCGCTTCCTGAGATGTTCCCTCGAACGCCAGGGGGATTGTCGCGACTAACGCTTTCCGGGAGGATGCAAATGCCGGGATGAACGGTGTCCCCTCGATTTCGTTGGGAATTGCCTGTGTCTTCCGTTCCTCCTGCCTCTTCGCCTTAAGGTGCGGGGGCGTTTGAAATTGTGGGAAGGTATGACGCCTCCTTGAATGTTGCGTTTAAAGGGAGGCATGTAGATGCCTCCTCGAATACAACGTCGTCTGGCGATACGGTGCTCGATGGCTCTGCGTTCAAAGTCTCTGCTCGCGGCACCACTGCTTGCGGCATTGCTGCTCGCGGTACCGTTGATGTTCGCGCAGCAAAACATTGGGAGATCCTAATGACAGATAAATAAAAAGAATAAAAAAGATATCTCTCTAGACAGATAGCCTCTCTAGATTAGTTATACTTACTCGTAAAATGCACCTCTGCAAGAGGTTGCATATTGCGATAATGTTTTCGTCATCGGACGGCACCAATGGGGATGGCGGCGGCGGCGGCGGCGGCGGCGACGGCGACGGCGACGGCGACGGCGACGGCGACGGCGACTTGGTTCGGTACATTTCGGTTCGCAGCTGAATGACGAACTGAGACTTGTCGCTCTAGCAAAATGAATCGAGACCAACTCCCGTGTATATACGTATACATCAGCGGTCCTTTTTTGCTACGTGACACCGTCAGATAATAATAATAATAAGGGGAAGAAGAGGCCGTTGAGAGAAACGCCGATGTACGGCTGCTGTTTAGGCTCAACAAAAATGCGACGACAAATGATTTAGACAAAGAAACGGCGAGAGGTATAAGAGATCATTAAAAGTGCGCGGTGTCACAGAAGGTACCTCGGAAGTCTAACGAATCGGTCATAGAGTGTGTCAAATGGCTCATCGTGCGAATAGAGTGCGCGAAGACGAGGAAGTTGATGTGGAGGATGAATCGGAAGGCACGTTGTCGTCCGATACGGGTATCGTTAGTGATCAGAGCGAAGATCTAACGTTGCACAGGGAGAGATACGTGTCGCAGGCGGAACTCCGTGCGTTGACCGGGCGTACCAAGCATTGCATGATCGTGTGCTACTATTCGACCGGAGGTGCTCTGGCCGTATGCGCCTCTTGCATGATTGAGCTGAGGGACACTGAGCTTTCCAGAATGAATTTAGTGTTGAAGCACAAGATCAATTACGAACAAGTGCTGAGTGGCCGATACTGCTCCAACTGCCGTGTGAGGATGTTTGTGATAATTCCTTGCAGCGTGTGTCCAATGTGCACGAATCAGAGCACGTAAAAAAAACATTAGCGACATGAAGAGGGTAAGGGTTATAAGCTGGAAGGAGTTCGACGTCCTGTGCGTTCTCCGTGATTCGCATGAAGAAACCGATGTGCGACACGTATCGCCGGTGCAGTTTTTACGCGATCGAGAACTAGGAATACGCGAAACTGGTGAACGTTTCGCAAGACAGGGAGTCACAGTCGACCGAGAGCCCGTGCGTGAGTGGCCCTATCACGCGAAACGAAAAGTGTACGCATGGTTTCTCGAGAAAGCGTACGAGGACTACGAAAGGTGTTGCAAGGTGTACGGTCTTTGGAACGAAAAAATCCGAAACGATCTGTATGCAGATTTCAGTCGTGTGGAGAACAGGTACTACTGGGCGAAGCAAATCGTCGAGAAGCTCGAGTATATCGCCAATCTGTACATCGCGATTTCCGTGGGTAGCGAGAGGTACGTCGAGTTGCTGGTGATAGACCCGTACATCTACGACGAGTGGAAATATCCCGCCGCTGTAAAACGGCAGATCAACGATCACAGGCTGCAGTGGGAGCATGAATTTGACAAACGTGGTGAGCCGGGTGATACTTTTTGCAACGTGTGCATCGTTCTTCGAAAAGAGTGCATGTATCAAGGAGGCGAAGAGTTGGAGGACTACCGCGTTCTAAATATGGACCAAACGTGTCGACAGTGTAGAGAAATCACGTGCAAGTGTTTCGTGGAAGAGTGCGACGCGATATAGACAAAATCATGGAACGTCTTGAGCGAGTGGAAAACAAACTGCTGGAGCAGAGTCGCCAGATCGTCACTCTGGCGGAATGTTTCGCGTGGTTGTGACGATGCGACAAGTGCATCCAGCGGCTCGAAGAACTCTGTCGCGCCAAGCGTCCTCGGCTCGCCGCCGGAAGTAGACAGTCCGCGGTGGCGAGGATCGCGCGACTCGCTGGTGAAAGGGTGCGAGTGGAGAGACGATTCGTGCACGTGGGCGCCGGACACAGTGGCCGGGACTCGTGTGGCGAAAGATCGATACCGCGTTCCACAATCGCGTTCTGACCGGTGCGGTAATTAACACAAATTATATCGAGCCGCAGCGATTTTTGGAGGACGCAGGCGATACAGTGCTCGAGCGAGTGCGAGACGCTATAGAGAGACACGGTAGCGTGAAGGTGAACACCGTGTTCAACGGCGAGTTTACGTCGGACAAACGCGCCAATATAGGCATATCCTCGCGAAACGCGGAACTCTATCGAACGTCGGATGTGCGCGAGTGGTACGAGAAGCATGTCGTCGAAGCCACGTTGACGAAATTCGGCGAGTTCGAGGAGCGCGACAGCGGGTAGGCGCTGTCGCGAATCCTCAATTTAACGGTAAACGTGAACAAGCACAATCCGATGCACGCGGGATGCTACGTCGAAATGCCGTGGGAGATAGCGACGAAATGAGCGGTGGTCAACGTGCGCTCGACGGACAACGCGTGCTTCGCGTG
>NW_012026779.1:965890-966221 GCF_000956235.1 Wasmannia auropunctata
GATACACTGAGAAAAAAGATTTTAACAAAAAACAATTTTTTTTCTTATTTTATGATTACATATTATTATTTTTAGAGTTTAATTTGTGTTTAACTATTTCGCATTATTTCTATTTTATTAATTACAATTTATACGCAGGTTTACAATTTTTGAAAACACATCGGGATTCGAACCTGAGATCTCTAGAACATCAGACTTATACGCTAACGCTGAGCTAATGATACTTCGATACGAAGGATTTATTCTTTTCAGTATATATTATGTTACATATTATGTATTTTTATTATTTAGTATATGTTATTGTTCGATACGAACTCGAATATTATGTAAC
>NW_012026779.1:966402-966880 GCF_000956235.1 Wasmannia auropunctata
CAGACTCTCCGCTTCCTGGAGGGTGCGCGTGGGATGGCCGCCGGCATCTTGGGGATTGGTTATCCCCTGGAGGATGCACTTCGGGACCAGTCTCAGGAGAACGCCACCTTGGAAGAGTTCGGGGAGGAGAACGTGCGACTGGAAGTACTTCCCATAACCCTTCGGTGTAGGATTGTCGGGACGACAATCTGGAAGAAGGGGGATAGTGTTACGCCCGTGCTTCGCGATGTCGGCCGAGCATAAGTTGCGCCGACTGAAATCGTCCGCGGAAGCGGACAAGAGATGGTTGCTCCCTTAGCAACGAGTTGTTTGGCGGGACTCTCTGGATTGACGCGAGTGTATTAAGAGTTCAATAAACCGTTGTAGTTGATTTATAAACGAGTGTGTTATTCTTTTCCGCGCGAGCTCGCGAGTGTCTCCGTCTTTGCCGCAGGCGCGAGTGGAACAGTGAGCGCGAGCGTAACAATATTATATACAT
>NW_012026779.1:968478-969835 GCF_000956235.1 Wasmannia auropunctata
TTATATATATTGTGACGCCGCAGTCCGCTGCGGCGAGGCAGCGTCCCGCCGCCGTCACAAGGCGCGGGTTCGCGCCCCTTTTGCCGGACCGACAGCTGCATCGTTAAGAGCGAGACCGAGATCTCCGGGAGGCCCGAATTTAAATCGCGTATCGTTTAGTAATTTTGGTTGGAACCTCTTACATGTACCGCGGCACCTCACCGGATCCATGGAGCGTCCGCGGAAGAAGCTCAAGGCCAACGAGAGCAGCAGGGGATTGGAGTACGGACGACCGGGCGCCGGAGCCGAGGGGACACGCACCGGGCACGCGGCGAACAGGTGATCGAGCGCGCAAGCACGCGCAAGGATACCCGCGCCGCCAGGGGCGCAACCGGGACGGCGGGCACGGTGGCTGAGGCCCGCGAAGGGCAATACGGCCGGCGATTTCCCCAGGGCCCGGGGACGTCGCCGAGAGCTGCCGGGGCGAGATAGCCCCGGAATTCAAGGGCGAAGGACGCGCCCAGCTGAGTCCACGCCGCCAAGTCCCGGATTTGGGGCGACCTCGCGCGGGCGCGAGGCGCCCAGCTGACGCATCACCTGATCGCGCCCGTGCCACGGCAGGACCCCACACGGCGCCGCGATTGGTCGCGGCCGACTGCGCCGCTGTATTGCGCACCCCCGGGCTGGGGGTGCAGGCATCGATCCGCGATCGAGCGCGATCGACGTCGCTTTTGCGTGCGAGCGAGCGGAGCGTGCGTGCGATCCAGCGGAGCGACCGCTCGAGATAACGAGAGAAAGAGAGCGAGAGAGTGTGTTGGCGAGGACGAGGGGGAACGAGCGAGCTGTCGGACCTGCTGCCGAGGAAGCCGCGTTGGAGACAGTGCCGGTGAGGTGACCCTCTTTTTCGTGTAAAGCCACGGGCTGAGTGAGAATCTTGTTCGCACTCTGCGGACGGGAACGCCATTTTTCGTGTCAGAGTCTCGTCGCGTGCGCCCCTTCGGCGACGCGTACTGCATAGTACTCTTTGGTTTGGTGTAACGGCGCCCGTCCCCAAGTGCGAGGATTCTCACAGGATCTGCCGTGAGCGATCGGGAGTGTCGCGAATCGCGTGTCGAGCCACCCGGAGATCGTCGTCGCGAGTTCGCCGCAAAGCCCTCGCGCCCGAGCGCGCGAGCATTAGCGTAAGCGTGAGTGAGTGCGCGGAATCACGAGGTCGCGCGTCGCGCTGTGGCGTGACCTTGCGCGCGATTTCCTTGCGTATCGGTGTGTTAATTTTCTGTCACCGTCGTTTTCGTACAAGTATCGGACGCGTCAATTTACGATTGACTTTCACGTAAATAATTGTGGTCGTTAGACCTCGGTACTCGCGTCGTACCGA
>NW_012026779.1:969857-971851 GCF_000956235.1 Wasmannia auropunctata
TAATTTTTAATGCGTTTCTTTTCGTTTCCGGCCGAATTTCCAGTCTATTGCTTGTCTCTTTCTTTTGTACGCGGGGATTCGTCGTGCCGCCGGATTATTCGCGCCTACTAGCGTTGTACCCGTCGCGTCGCGCCCGTATTCGTCTTATTACACTGTGTTACTTTTCTTTTCGCTTTCTTTTCACCGTTTCTTATTGCCGCTCCGAACGGCCAATAAATCTGTTATTAATTTCTTATTATTAATCGGTTGGAGTACAAATTCTTTCGCCCGCCCCGCGCCATCCCTTCGCCCTTCGGTCTCGCCCTGCCCCTCTGCCGTTAGGTAGAGCCGGCCGGCCTTCGTGTGATCGACTTCGGGAGCGGCGTCCGGTGGTGAATTTCGGCTAGCGTTGTGAACGATCGCGGGAAATTCGCGTTTCGCGAGTGACGTGCCGCCGAGCCCGTCTGGCGCCCAAATTTCGCGTCGCCGCTCCTCGTCGGTCGCAGGAAGGACACCTTCCGGAGGGCTGTCACCTTCCCTCCTGGGAATCGTGCGCGATTCCCACCTCCTTGTTTGATCCGTGCTCAGGTGAGTTACTTAACTCGCGGGAGCACGTGACAACGCATACATACTCACAAATTGTCGGTAAAACAGCGAATTTTTGAAGTTTGATCTCGGGTTCAGAATCCCCTTAACGGTTATCAATCAGGAGACACGGTAGTGGCTTGGTGTCAAGTGTTTAAATAATAAATATATAAATATAATAATATAAATATAATAAAAATAAATAAAATATCAATATGTATGTCTATCTATATGTATCAGTCTATATGTTGTATATCAGGTGTCAAGCCATGCCAGGTCTCTTAACACGAGCCATCGCGTTGTGAGTACCCGAGATTATGAGATCTCAATAACGGTCGAACCGATTAAGTTCCAAGTAGGCTTAATCGACAGCTTGGGTTCGGTTTGTGTAATGAAAGTATTTTTATTTTTTTTCTACATGCCCTACGAGCGGAGATATTGCAATGCAAAGTCCGAAATGTGAGAATTTAAGATTAAGAAACGTCCTCATCGTCGTCGACCAGTTGCGGAGTGGGGGAAATGTCCTTTTACAATTTCTGACGCAAGAGGCGCTAGAGCGCTAGAATTTTTAACCTTGCAGCCTCGCACGCTTCAATTGATGTATATATCGATCGATTGATGTGTGTGATGATACAGCTAAAACAGATCAGTGTGCGTTTAATGATTTTTTCATTACGATTGGTTTATGCACTTAAATCCAGAAAATCTAAATAAAAGCAAAAATCAATCATATTAAAAGATCACTAAGCACTCACTAATCTGTTCTCTCTGTTGAACGCATATATTTTTTCCAGTGACAAATGAGGTTATAATTACCATGTCTTTTTCTCGATGTATATACACTGCTCAAAAAAATTATGGCATAGAAAAATTTTGAGCAAAAATTGGTAAACTTTGGTTAACGGTAACTCCGCGAAAAATCATCGTAAAATGATTCACATTCCCCGCCCCTCTTTCCTTCCCTTCCCTCTCTTTTCCCTTAACCTCCTTTTCCTCTTCCTCTCTCTCTAACTTCTCCCACGTCCACCAAACATTACCCACCCTCACTCTTCCATGCCCCACCTTTAAATCTATTCCTTTACCTTTTTGTTCTCTCACCCATCTATTAATCTTTTCTTGTATTCTCCTTTCCTCCCAGCTTAAATCATTTTCAATGTATATACTTTCTCCTTTCAATTTACTCTTATTCCTCATCACCTCTCTTTTTATTTCCTCACTCTCCAGCTTAACTAATAGTACCGTTCCACTTTGTCTACAAAACACTACCCCCCCTTCTACCCCCAGCTTTTCCTTAAACCAGCTTTTTATCCACTCCGCACATTTCTTCCTATCCCCTTCTATTTCCTTTTTAATTTTCACCCCTCTTATTATCACATTATTTCGCCTTTCCTCTCTCTCTTTATCCGACACAAATCTCTTCAGCCTTTCTA
>NW_012026779.1:971871-974622 GCF_000956235.1 Wasmannia auropunctata
AGAAACAGATACCAGCAAACGCTATCTAGCGACAGTCTTGTAATTATTCAGTAAAAGACGACTTTGATTTTCTAAAAATGGTTGACTCTAAGTCGACTTACAGTCGACAGTTAAAGTTGACAAAAACCAACCTAGAAATAGACTGCTTAATGTCGACTTTAATAGTCGGCTTTAACTTGACTGAAAAAAGTCGATTATTAGCCGGCAAACAGTCATTTGTGCTGTGTGGGATTATAAACAAATGGATAGCGCGAGAGACTTAGAACTTCTTTTGTGTGATTTATTAACATTAAATAACAATTACCAGGCAGATGGCTCGTCGTTATCTTTACGCAATTGTTAATTAATGGATTTTAAATAATTGCAACAGTTTAGTTCAGTTTTAATTTTTAATTAACAATTACTGCGCAAACAGATTTCAAATATCATGGTTAATTGTTAGATATCGCGTTATATAAACAAATGAATAGCGCGAGAGATTTAGGACTTGTTCCGTTCGCGGTTTATTAATGTTAAATATAACAATTGCCAAACAGGTGGATCATCGTACGTTATCATCCGATTGATAAAAATAATGGATTTTAAATAATTGTATTAGTTTAGTCCATTTTTAAGTTTTAATTACTGCGCAAACAGATTTCAAATATCATCGGTAATTTAGATATCGCGTTATAAATAAATAGCGCGAGAGACTTAGAACTTGTACTGTTTGATTATTAATCTGTAAAAGAAACATAGACAGTATTCATATTTATAAAAACATCGAGATTAATAATTGCATTTTTACCTGTTCATGCATTTTCCGTACTACTAATGAAAATTTTGTTATCGTTATTTGTTTCTGCGTTTATAAGCGTGAGTTTTTCTATGAACGTCGCCATGTTTTTACTGCGACTGCATCACTTTGCCAGCCGCAGTAATGAAAGACATAAAGCATAATCATAATTTTAATAACTTTTTCTTTTGCAGTTAATTCGTTGGGTCAGTTCAACAACTCCTACGGGAATATTCATTGGACCGCAGCAATACGCGTGTTGCGTTATTTGAAGGGCACGATGGATCTAGGTGCGCCGTGTCATGGGAATCCAGGAAACAACAAATTGTGGCTCTCTCTTCTACCGAGACGGAATACATGGATCTTTCCGAGGCCGCCAAGGATACCATTTATTTACGGAACTTCCTGTTAGAGCTGGGTTTTCACGACTTGGCTGATGTTACTATCTACAACGACAATCTGGGCGCGAAGAAGCTTGCAGACAACCCTGTGTTTCACTCAAGAAGTCAGCATATCGATCTTAGGCATCATTTCGTGCGTGATGCCCTGCACTTGGAACAGCTGCGGATCGAGCACGTCCCCACGGAGGACATGATAGCCGACGTGATGACTAAAGGCCTATCTGGACCGAAACATACGAAGTGCCTTGAAATGGTCGGGCTAGCTCCTCTTACAGTTTTTATATAGCAGAGCTTCAGCGTGAGTGTGTTTCGAGGGGGAGTGTTGGAAAGTCTCCCATTCAAGTCTGTGGCGACACACACTTCCGGTAACGCAAGCGATATCGGCTTAAGGCATTGTTCTGATTGGTCGGATGAACTGCTGTTCTTGTTCTCTTGTATAACTCGTGTCCTACCTTGTTAACGTCCTTTTGTCTCTAGTCGCGCGCGTAACTGTGCTGTACGCTCTTGAGTATATTATCCTACTAAAGTGTGAGAAATATATTCGTTCTTAATATCTTATTAGTTTCGTCCCTGCTACTCCCCCGATCTGCTTCCTGATCCCGATCATATCAACAATTCTAACCCTCACTCTAGCTCATTAAGGTGCCTTTTCATACGCAGCACGTAACAGCAGCAAAATGTCACGTGATTCAAATTTTTCAGAATTGTTTCCACCGCATTTGTTGCGTATAAAAAGAAATTTTGCAGCAACATATTGAAGTTTAACCTTAATTTATAATATGTATAATATAAATATAAGTATAAATATTAAATGACAATATAAGACATTTTAAAATAACCAAGTTTAAAAAGTTATAATTGCGGTTTATCATTTACGTTTTCGATATCCATAGATTGAAGATGATCTCAATCGCACTAATAGGTCTAATATACACATATATTAGACCTATTAGGACTTATTATAAAAATAAATTAATCATAAACATGTTTTCGTACGTCGTCTTCTGCAATTTTTCATTATATTTTCTGTTGTATATCATATTACAAGTTATATTTTCTGTTATTATATTTATCACAAGTTTATAACACACGGCTTGCACACGGCTGACACGGCTTTTTCGGGTTTGCTGCTCGTTCGCTTTTGCTGTTCGTTTGGTTGAACTTCAATAAGATGCGGCAAAATGTATTTTGCGCCGGAAGTGCGTCATCTAAGTAACATTTTTAATCAATAGTAATGAATTACTGCGACTGCACACTGCACATGAAATGGCACCTTTAGATGCACTGATTCACATCCAGTGAGATATACACATACTGGAGTGAGCCTTCCCCATTGAACATATAGACATGGAGGGGGAATGTTGGCTCGAAAACTGTGTCCAAGATGTGTGCGAGAGAGAAAGGTAGACGAGTAATGTTCGTCCTCTCTGCGCATGCGTCGATCATTTAACAGACAGAGAGGACGAAGTATCGTGGTATCGCTCGTATACCTTTCTCTCTCGCACTCCTTGCCACTCTTGGACTCGCTTGCGGCCTGCAGAGAACAAAGACATTCCACCTCCAGGTATCTATATA
>NW_012026779.1:977118-978394 GCF_000956235.1 Wasmannia auropunctata
TTTAATTTGTGTTTAACTATTTCGCATTATTTCTATTTTATTAATTACAATTTATACGCAGGTTTACAATTTTTGAAAACACATCGGGATTCGAACCTGAGATCTCTAGAACATCAGACTTATACGCTAACGCTGAGCTAATGATACTTCGATACGAAGGATTTATTCTTTTCAGTATATATTATGTTACATATTATGTATTTTTATTATTTAGTATATGTTATTGTTCGATACGAACTCGAATATTATGTAAAAAAACACAGAACTGCACACTGCACAGGACGTGAAAGAATAAGCCGGCGACAATATGGCGACAAAGAAACAAAGACGATGAAGTTCCGACGATAACCGGCGGTTGCCGATCCCAAGTATTTCACGCGGAAAAAACTCTTATTAAACTGAAATTTCACTTTTGTAGGAGTGAATGTTAATCTAAATCACTCTTATAGTAAGAGTGAGTTTGTTCACTCTATTGCAAGAAGTGAACACATTCACTCCGTAAGAGTCAAAATTGACTTCAAATGGAGTAATCTCTTATTCGCTCTAGCAAAGAGTGATAAATTTCACTCCTAAAAATTTAGAGTGTACCTTTATTTGTGTCAAACATACAAGACAATTCAACAATAAAAACAGCTCTTTTTAAGAATAAACTATAATCAAACGAAGAGAATTTTATTTTAATTTAAGAAAATTCCAATTCTTGATTTGAAGATATTGTTATTTTTTATCCGATACTTTTTGCTCTCGAATCATGAAAATTATTCTTGAATAGTAAGAATATATTTTTCTTGATACAACTATATAAAATTTCTTCATGCAAGCAAATTGTGTCTGTTCAACGCTATATAATCTTATTTCAAGATTTATATTTTGAGAATAAAGATATTCTCAAAATGAGAATATTCTTTTTTTCTGTGTACAAAGATTCGCGTTGCATGTGGTGTTTCACAATCTATCCGGTTACGACGCGCATTTCATTATCAAGGAAATAGCTACCGCGTACGTGGGATACGTGAACCTACTTCCGGTAACAAAAGAGAAGTACATCGCGTTTACGAAAACAGTCAATAGCACGGAAATGAAAAAAAAGATCATAGAACTAGCGTAACATTACGCTTTATCGACTCGTTCAAATTTCTCAGTTCGAGTCTCGAGAAATTGGCATCTTATCTCGAGAAAGATAAACTACAGATAATGCAACGCGAATTTTGTACTCTACCAGCGGAACATTTCGAGCTCCTCCTAGAAAAGGCGTATTTCCGTACGAGTACGTCGA
>NW_012026779.1:978444-979196 GCF_000956235.1 Wasmannia auropunctata
TTGAATTTTGCCTATTTTTGGATGATAGAGTAAGGTGATCTTTTATTTTTGACACATGTATTCTATAATTTTAAACTAGACAAGCTTCAAATGAGTGTAACTTCGTCAAAAATGATCGTACCGAGTTGTTCAAAAAAGCATTTTACAGCTTGAAATCTCTACTTTTCAGATCGACACTTTAGAAAAGGATCCTATTTATTTTTTATGGAATTACATAGGTCCAAATGAAAATGCGTCAAATCTCTAAAAATGTGTACTAAATTTAAAAGGTTTCATGGCATAAACTAGAAATCGGCAACNCAAAATGCAGTTTACTGCTTTCGAAAGAGTGAATTCTTTACCTTTAATTTGCTTTTTGTTGAGCGTTGTACGATTTTTTTTCACTGAGTTATTCAACATTGAAGCAAAAAGGACCATTTTTACTTTAATGTTGAATAAGTTGGTGAAAAAAAATCGTACAACGCTAAAAAAAAAGCAAATTAAAGGTAAAGATTCACTCTTTCAAAAACTGTAAACTGCATTTGCATGCGATTTTTTATTCGTGCCATGAACTTGTCAAAGTTCGTAAAAAATTTTGAGATTCGTCGGGTCTCCCTTTCTATCCGTGTAATTCCATGAAAGATCAGTAGGATCGTTTTCTCAAGTACCGATTTGGAAAGTAGAGATTTCAAGCTGTAAAATGCTTTTTTGAACATCTCGATTCGATCATTTTTGACGAAGTTGCTCTATCTTGAAGTTTGCCTATTTTTAGA
>NW_012026779.1:979216-979567 GCF_000956235.1 Wasmannia auropunctata
TGACCCGTGGTCTTCCAATACGCGGGCGATCTTCCAAACCATATCCAGCACGATACTTAGCAATAATATCATTCACGGTTGATTTTCCTATCGATAATAATGAAGCAATCTCACGAGAAGACTTTCCATTTTCAGAAAATTGAATTACTCTCTCTCGAATTTGTACTTGCGTATGCCGAGCCATGTTTATGCTTCCACGACTTCCTACGAACTAAGTGTATTCATTAAACGCGATATTATATGTAAACAAACCACTCGAGTCCTACTATGGGTCAAATATATTAAGTGGCCGGAAATTTTTGCACATGTAAATATGACAATTACAACGATAAATATTTTCATGAACATAAA
>NW_012026779.1:979629-980953 GCF_000956235.1 Wasmannia auropunctata
TCACATAGTGCTACACGTTGCGGATAAATCTGTTCCGATTTAGGTTGATATTTTCCGATTTGTAATTATAGTATTCTTTCGGATTAGAAACTCGTAAGGAACATTACCATTATTATATTTATTGATTTTAGGCATTCTTGCCTGTACTACTGTATTAATAACTAATAAGTATAATTAATAAACTAATTTGACTTTTAATACTTTTACAACTTAAAATATTCTTACTTAACACACACACACACATACATATTTTTGGCACAAAATAACGCATATATATTAAAAAATTTTTTTTAAATCGATGAGTAATACCCTTTAAAAGTTGGCTGTAGACCTCAATATATAGTCTGGGTAAAATTCATCGAAATCGATTAATATCTTCTGATTGCCTCTGACTTTGAAATTAGTAAGTTTATGCATTTCTTCCAAATTTTTAAAGCAACTGTGTGTTTTCTTTACACTAATCGATTCATCTTATTAAAACTAAACTATTATCAAAAAATCAAAACTATTATCAAGAAATCAATAGTTCACGAGAATATTGTATATCGAAATATGGCATTATAGAGTATAAAATATCTCGTAAAATATTGATTTTTGATAACTTTATTTCAATACTTTTATATGCAAAATAATTAGAGAAATTGTGTTATGTAATAATATATACATAATACAATTTCTCTAATTTTTATATACATTCGATGTGATCTTGATCTAATCTTAACAACGCCACCTAAAATAAAATTAATAATATTTTCTTGAACCTCTCCGTTCCGTACAATTTTTATTTAAAACATTTTGAAATGTATGTTTCTGACCTCAAATTCGTGTTCAACGACCAGAAAACAATAGTTAATACTAAACTGTATTAAAATTCAAATATTTTTTAAATTTTGACACATCTATGAAAAAATGCATGAACTTACTAACTGCAAGGTCGAGGGGCAATCTAAAAATATTAAGGCGGAAGATCGAAATAATATTGATATTATTTATATTATTGATAATATTGATATTATTCGACATTTTGTTGTGTCAGTAAAGTAGACTCTTCAGTGTCAATGGTATCTCTAAATGAACTTCTTACAATATCTTCTGGTCTCACTCAAACACGTGGAATGTCCTTATCTAACTAATTGAAGTGCCATCTCTTGAAAAATCCGGCACTGCCAGACGTAATTTTTGCTGTCTTTACCTTAGCTGAATGTCCGAATTACCACAAATTGCATTCTAATGGACAATTTTTTTTCTACGCTTCTAATCGTAGCTCAAAAGGTCTTGTATTATTTGTAAAGTAATCCGCAATGCGCGCTAGATACTTTTTTTA
>NW_012026779.1:981080-981703 GCF_000956235.1 Wasmannia auropunctata
GAAAACGATCCTACTGATCTTTCATGGAATTACACGGATAGAAAGGAAGACCCGATGAATCTCAAAATTTTTTACGAACTTTGACAAGTTCCACGGCGCGAATAAAAATTCGCATGCAAATGTCAGTTTACTAGCTTTCGAAAGTAGTGTAATTCTTTACCTTTTAATTTTGTCTTTTTTTTTAGTCGTTGTACGTATTTTTTTTCACAGAGTTATTCAACATTAAAGCAAAAATAGTCCTTTTTGCTTCAATGTTGAATAACTCAGTGAAAAAAAATCGTACAACGCTCAACAAAAAAGCAAATTAAAGGTAAAGATTCACTCTTTCGAAAGCAGTAAACTGCATTTGTGTGCGATTTCTAGTTTATGCCATGAAACCTTTTAAATTTAGTACACATTTTTAGAGATTTGACGCATTTTCATTTGGACCTATGTAATTCCATAAAAAATAAATAGGATCCTTTTCTAAAGTGTCGATCTGAAAAGTAGAGATTTCAAGCTGTAAAATGCTTTTTTGAACAACTCGATACGATCATTTTTGACGAAGTTACACTCATTTGAAGCTTGTCTAGTTTAAAATTATAGAATACATGTGTCAAAAATAAAAGATCACCTTACTCTAA
>NW_012026779.1:981723-982754 GCF_000956235.1 Wasmannia auropunctata
GTTGATCGCGAAACCGAATTTTCACAGCCGCAGCGTCTTCGCGGAAAATGTAATCGCCGTCGAACTGCGTAAACTCAAAGTACAATTCTACAAGCCGATTTATGTGGGTATGTGCATACTCGACGTATTGAAAGTCTGCCTGTACAAATTTCACCACGAGTACACGTTGCCGCTGTACCGCGACAAATGCAAGGTCATGTACACTGACACGGACAGTCTCATATACCATCTCGAGTGCGAGGATGTTTACGAGACGATGAAACGTGATATCGCTCGATTTGACACGAGCGATTATCCCATAGACAACGCGTACGGTACGCCTCGCGCGAATAAAAAAGTGCCGGGTTTGATGAAGGACGAGAATAATGGCGCGATAATGACGGAATTCATCGGGCTCAGGGCGAAGATGTACGCGGTAAGGGTGGACGGTAGGAGGGACACCAAAAAGATCAAGGGGATCAAGAGTAACGTCGTAGCGCGGACGATAACGTTCGACGATTACACGCGATGCTTGAACGAACATATCGAAATGACTCGTAGTCAGTCGTGCATACGATCAAGGCTGCATGAGGTATACACGGTGTCCGAAACGAAAATCGCTCTGAGTCCGTACGACGACAAACGATACATTGTACCGAATTCGACGGAGACACTACCGTGGGGACATTGTCGGATACCGGTGTAATGTACATATGCGTATATAATATGAATGATACGCGTACGCGAGAGCGCGTGAAGGAGCGCGAGCGCGAGGGAGACCGCGTGCGCGTAAGCGAGAGCGGGTGGGAGGGAGAGCGCGTTATAGATTAGAACGCTATGCGTGCGCGTAAGCGAGAGCGCGCTATGCGTGCGGCGTACGCATTGAATGCTACATGTATGTGTGACGTATGCATCGAATGATACGCGTATGCGTGCGGGGTATCACAGTATTATAAGTTTACGTATTATACGTTGCACTTTATGTATGTTAATTTTTTTATAATATTCAATATGTTGTTTTTTACATTAATCACTATATTGCATTTTTATGT
>NW_012026779.1:985079-987280 GCF_000956235.1 Wasmannia auropunctata
GCTTATTGAACACATTCAATAGTGTTCATAGAAGACTTCAGTTTACCATAGAAGTGGAGAATGAACGATGCATTAGCTTTTTGGACTTATCTTTGAACATAATTAACAATAAGATAATTATTGATTGGTATCATAAGAAAACTTTCTCAGGTAGATACCTATCTTTTTTCTCGGAACACCCTATGTGCCATAAGATAGGAACTATTTTCAGCCTATTAGACAGAGCTATCAAACTATCACATCCTACCTTCCACCAAAAAAATTTACAGTTTGTAGTATCGACGCTATTGAATAACGGATATCCTCTTAAACTAATCTTTAACAAAATAAATGATAGATTAAAAACATTATTTACTACTCGAAAAAATAATATAGTTTCAGAGGACACAGTGAGTAGTGAGAGGAAAATTATTGCTTTCCCGTACATAAAAAATGCATTGGAAATAGTTACGTCTTTCATAGATAAAAAACAATTTATGATTGGCTACAGGTGTCTAAATAGCTTGAACTGCCTCAAGTCATAAGAAGACATAAAGATAAAGATGATCGCAACAGAGTAATAATGTAGTATATAAAATACACTGTAGAGATTGTGACGCCTCATATTATGTAAGCCAAACAAAAAGACAAATGAGAACGCGGGTAAATGAACATAGGAAAAACGTTGTGTCAGACATCTCAAGACACTCGGTCATCACAAATCACATGCTAGAGTTTAATCATGCATTTGATTGGGACGGTGTGACCATTCTTGACTATAAGCCGAACTATTATAAAAGACTCACATCCGAAATGATTCACATTAAGTCCCAAAAAAATGGTATTAACTCGAATGATGATACAGCATTATTGGATGCCGCTTACTTTAATTTATTAGAGAAAATATCAATAAAATAAGGAAATATACTTTCTAATGCGTAATTTTTCGAGAATAAAGCTCCAGCAGACTCGAAAAATGGATTTAGTACGGACATGCACCACAAGTTGTGCAGAAATCTTGATTTTACTATGTAATTTGGATCCACTTCTTCAGAGGGCGTTAGTACACGAGGGCATTTTAGTGTTACAGCCAAAAGGCCGGCATGTCCGCTCTCGGATCTTCTCTGGTATAATTAGTAGGTCCACTTCATGTCGGCACCTTTGATCTCCTTTTCCGGATCACGTGAGCATCCCCCATGTTAAATCCAGGACCGAATTGAGAAAAGTACCTCGCAAGTAATAAAAACAAATAAGTAATAATACGGATTCGATACAGTAAATCAATAAATTTAATGTGTGAATCGAATAAAACATTTTATTAGTAACAATTATTCGTAGGAGTGATCACTAAAGAAAATTTCTGATGTAATTGCTTATAAATTGTCTGCACATATGTATGTACGTTCCTATCGTCTTGCATTTCATTGCATCCAATCCAAAACAAAAATTGCGCGGCGATACCTGCGCGAAGACTCGGTTTTTCGCTGAGCTACTGGTTATACTGGTGAGCGAGTATACTGCAGTCGTGGACACATCGGTTGCGACATTTTCTTTTTTATAGGTTTATAATATTGCGTTTCAAAACGCAATATTTTGCAAATGCGAACCACGATTGGTGTATATATACTGTCTCTAGACTAAAGATAGTACATCGTGGTTCGCATTTGCAAAATATTAGTTATCTATAAAGTATATATTATGTCTATTAAATATATATTAGAAACCTATACAAAAAAGTGTCGCAACCGATGTATCCACGACTATACATCCATGGTAATTGATTCTGTCCCTCGGAAATTTTTAAAAACTCTGAAGTGATCACTTTTCTACATTAATGCTTGTAGTCCATGCACAACGAAACGAAATCATGCATGGACTATGAGCATTAATGTAGAAAAGTGATTACTTCACAGTTTGTGAAAATTTCCGAGGGACAAAATCAATTAATATATGTATGAACAGTTATGGTCATTTAGGTTGCGACATTTTTTTTCTTGATGGATTTCGGAACGCTCAAATATTACATGGATGTGAGTCACTGCATCTAATGAGCTAGAATGACCCTCGTGAAGTTAGCCCGCAAGATGAAAATTTCTGAACGATCAATAGCTCAAAATAATGCTCCCGATTTGCTCAGTCCATATTGATAAATATAAAAAATTGCTCCCTTTTAGTTTTTTAAAAAATCCAAAAAACGATTTTTTACGAAAAACGTCCATAAC
>NW_012026779.1:987330-987935 GCF_000956235.1 Wasmannia auropunctata
CGCGCTAAGGCCCCCACGCGCAGGCAGTTGAACGGGCCCCCCTCCACATGCCGTCCAACTGCGCGTGGGGACCTTAGCGCGCGCCATCATACGGATAGCCAGAGCATCTGAAAAAGAAAATTAAAGCGGAAAAAATTTACTCAAAACGAAAGCGTGCAATCGCATTGAAAATCCACCAAAGCAAAAAAAAACACAAATCCAATGGATGGTAATGTCCTCGATAAGCTGAAGCCTGACACTAATCTCTCAGAAGATGTAGTAAAAAGAAAAATGTATCTCCGAACCCCTTGAGGTACAAACGAAAACTAAGGAGGTACAAACGGGTACAAACGATTTTCTTTCGAATGCCTTTGGCCGCTTTTCGATATCTTGTAAAATGGCCGAGATCCCTGTACAAGGGTTGCTCTGAAAATGAAAAACGCTGTATCTCCGAACCCCTTGAGGTACAAACGAAAACTAAGGAGGTACAAACGGGTACAAACGATTCTCTTTCGAATGCCTTTGGCCGCTTTTCGATATCTTGTAAAATGGCCGAGATCGCTGTACAAGGGTTGCTCTGAAAATGAAAAACGCTATATCTCCGAACCCCTTGAGGTACAAACGAA
>NW_012026779.1:987973-988503 GCF_000956235.1 Wasmannia auropunctata
TTGTCGGAAAGGCCGTTGCAGATCATTTACCTGCCGGTCATCGTACGGAACGTAACGGATCTAACGATACGCGTGATCGATCAGAACGGGCGATTGCTCAATTTTCGAGGAGAGGAGATCACCGTCCGATTGCACGTGCGACGACGCTAATCGCGAGCGAGCGTGAGATGCTCGTGCTGAACGAGCAGAGAGATAACGCAAGGCCGGTTACCGTCAGCACCGCGAGACACCGCTCACTCGTCTGGTCGGAACAAGAGGCTCACCGCGTCGAACGCTTAATTTTTGCAAACTCTGGGATTCGTGGTGCGACGCCATTGATGATGACTAGCATCCTGAACGTCGGAGACGAGCCGATCTTCGATGATCGTATCGTCAAAATCGAGACTCACGCGTACAACCCGTTTGCCAACACGACATTTGGGTACAGCGACGAGATAAGAATACCCATACAGCAACAGGATCTGTACACATTGCCGTGCGACAGTTATCTGTATATCGAGGGAAAACTAACGAAGAATATAAGGATTGAA
>NW_012026779.1:990221-990920 GCF_000956235.1 Wasmannia auropunctata
TCGAGTTAATCCTGATACGATCGCGCAACGACAACAATTGCCTGACGGGAAATCAAGCGATAGAGCCCTCGATCAAATTGTCGAAGATACAATGGCGAATGCCGCACATGTTACTGAACGAAATAAACAAACTGTCGATGCTGCGCGCTCTGGAGAGCGGGCGCTACCTGAGCATGGCTTTTCGCTCGTGGGACCTGTACGAGTTTCCGCTGTTGCAGCAGACGACTAAGCATTCGTGGGCCATAAAGACCTGATACTCAGCTTGAGAAGCCACGATACGTCATCTTCGCTCTGCAAACGGGTCGAAAGAACGTCATGAGCGAGGACGTGAGCCGATTCGATCACTGCAATTTGACGAACGTATACGGTATAACTCTATCTGAACGCGGAATGCTATCCGTACGACGACATGAATCTGGATTTCGTTAGGAACAAGTGGGCCGTTCTCTACGACACGTACGCGCGTTTTTTGCAAGGGGTACTACGGATACGAGTATCTCGAGCCGAGTCTCACCACCACGACATTTTTACGCAACGGCCCGTTTGTGATCATCGATTGCTCTCGTCAGAACGATTCGGTCAAGAGCGCGACCGTGGACGTGAGACTGGAATTCGAGACCAAGGAGAACGTGCCGTTGAGCACCACCGCGTATTGCCTTATCATACACGATCGCGTGATTCAGTACAACCCGTTGACCA
>NW_012026779.1:990982-992286 GCF_000956235.1 Wasmannia auropunctata
GAAACCGCACCGGCGACACCAGGCGCTCGTCGTCGCCAAGAACGACGTCGCACGCTGTCTCGTCGATCATGTCTCGCGATGTTTCTTTACGCACGCGACTGACGGAACGTGCTCGCTTTATACGCTACTTTGATAGCGTTTGAAATAGAAAGACGCGTCGTCGCAAAGAGATCTCTTCGAAAAGAGATGGGATTCCCGCGTTTCCGCGAGGCGGGGGGGGGGCGGCGCGCCATCCCGCTCGCGGCGTCGTCTCGCGACGCCCGCCGTGTCGCGAGAGGCGTCCCGTTTTCCTCCCTCTCCGTCGCGACGTGCGGAAATGTCCAGGGTGAAAAAGAAGTTCGGTCGAGAATAGACACGGTTGGGTAGCGCTCGCCGCGTCTCGTTTTTCACGTTTATGTTATTATTATTATTAATGTTACTCCCAACCGCGTGGAAAAGATAGAGAAAGCGGTCCGTTTCTCTACACCGCGTCGGAACACTTGCACGCGACTCGGCGGCACCGCGCGCACGATCGTTCCGTGTTTTGAACCGCGTACTCCTCCACCTCGTCTTCCCGATATGCGCACTCCTCTCAAGGGACGTTGCAGACGTCGCAGAGGACGACGTTGTCGTCGTTCGTCGTCGTCGTCGTCGTCGTCGTCGTCGTCGCCGTCGTCGGACGCACGTCGCCCCGCCTGTGCTCGTCGAGCAGCCGTCGCACGGCGGCCGGATACCTCCACTCGTCGTAGGTGCGCGAGTCCATCGTCAGCAAATCGACGCACCCCTCGCCAAGAGCCGTGGGAATCTCGATGCGCAGATTGGTCCCCGAATCGAGCTCTCGACGACCTGCTCGGCCCAAAAGTACTCGTACGCCCTAACATTCTTGAGTCGATGTTTCGATAGTTTTCCACATAGGAACTCGAACCAACCATCGCTCTCGTCGCGCGCTCTCTCGCGAAGCAACTCGTACACCCTTCGTCTCGCGCGGCGAGGCCACTCGAACACGGAATCTCGGTCGACTGCGACTCCCTGTCTCGCCGCGCGTTCGCCGGTTCCGCGCGCACCCAGCTCTCGGTTGCGCAGAAACCGCACCGGTGACACCAGGAATCGTTCCCTCGGCTCGTCGTCGGCCGGATCGCCGACGAGAACGCGAACGACGTCCTCCACCTCGTCGACCGCGATCTCGTCGAACGTGTAATCCTCCACCTCGTCACCCGCGATCTCGAACATGATAACGGTTTGCCCAACGGTGTGCCCGTTGGGCACGCGACGACGTCGCACCGACGGCGGAACGCTTTATACGCTACTAATGGTGGGGGGGGGGG
>NW_012026779.1:992324-992729 GCF_000956235.1 Wasmannia auropunctata
GTTTTATGTTTATTTTGTTTTTTATTTCAGAACATCGGGGCGCAAATCCCCGGTTACACGTTCGTCCCCCACTATCCCGACTTTCGTTACGGCGCGAGAATCTGTGCCAGAAGATTCTCGTACAACCGCCGCGGCGGGAGGTGCCCTGATTTTCGCCGCGGCCGAGGACCGCAACTCCCCTGGTTCGGGTGCAACCGCGATTTTCACCGCCGCGGAGGACCACACCCTATCTGGTTCGGGAGAAGTCCCAATTTTCGCCGCGGCGGAAGAAACCCTTATTTTTGCCGCGGCGAAAGAAACCCTTATTTTCACCGCGGTGGGAGGATCGGCGCGGCGGGAGGGCGCCGACACCAGAAATCTTCCAGGACGCGGAAAAGAATAAAGATGGCATCGAGATTGTCGCCA
>NW_012026779.1:992791-995603 GCF_000956235.1 Wasmannia auropunctata
TTTTTCATTTCGGAGGAGCGTCGACGGGGAGCGACCGCGAAAAAAAATAGAGACGAAAATTCCGGATACCTCGGACGAAACGTGGATGAAGCCTAGCGATCGGCGTGAGCGATCGCCGCGCAGCGTCGCGCCGACGCGCGATCGCGCGGCCGCCCTGGGCGCGTTTCGGCGAGGGAAGGAGCGAGCGACGAGCGAGCGACCGACCGAGCGAGCTACCCGCGCGCGCCGATCGCGGCGATCGCGACGTTCGATCGTTCCTCGTTTCCACGGTGTCGCGATCGAGAGTGCGAGCGCTACGCGCGCGCGTTCCCTACCGTTCGTTCGTTTTTTTTTCGAAAATATACGAGCGTCGACGAGGGGTTGAGCGCGAGCCGCTCCGCGGGCTGGACTCCACCGTTCGTTCGAGAGAGAGAGTAGCGTAGACACGGGTAGCGCTCGGGACGCCGCGCGGGGCTCGCTCGCTCGCTCCCGCTGGTCGCTCGCTCGCTCGCGGTTCGCTGGTCCCGCGACTCCCGTACGTTTTTTCATTTAGTAGGAGCGTCAACGGGGAGCGCGCGGGACCGCGAAAAACGATAGAGACAAAATTCCGGATACCTCGGACGAGACACGATACGTAGATGGTAGAAGAAGAGCCACGCGACACGATTGGCGTGGACGACTTTATACGCTACTAATGGGGGGGGGGGGGAAACAGCGTTTGAAAGGCACCCGTTGGAAAAAAAAAACGTGTCGCCGCAAAGAGATCTCTTCGAAAGGTGAGATCGGAGGCACGGACGGCGTTCCGTCGTTCACGCGTGTCACCGCGTTCGTTTTTTCACGTTTATTTCAACGTTTATCGCGTACAGTCTTCGTTCTCTCGCGTCGGGCGACGAGCCGCGTCGCGCGTCGCCGTGGGGAGGGAACGATTCGCACGGGTCGCGAGACACACACTCGTCGGCTGCACCGCGGGATGGAAAAGCGATCGAAAAAAACGGATCCTCATTTTCTCGCGCGCTACGAAAGCGTCCCGTCGTTCGAGAGTTCGACTTGTAAAAAAAAAACCGACCGAACCGATACCGCGCGCATCTCGTCCCGTCTCGCTCCCCGAGGCGTCGCTCTCACCGTCGCCGTTCGCCGCGCGCGACCGAGCTACGGGGATCGCGGGACGCGTGGACGCAGGAGAGTTCCGGTGCGCTCGACGGGATTCCCAGAATCGGGCGTTTTCGCCGACGGAGGGCCGTTTTCGCGGACGCGATGCGCCGAAACGCGAATCCCGCGGCGCGATCGCGGATCTCTCGTTCGTCCCGCGCGCGAATCCCGCTCGCGGACGCGGCGTCGTCCCGTTTCGCGCCAAGTGAGACGACGCTAGTGCCTCGCCGTGTCGCGAGAGACGTCCCGTTTTGTCGTCGCGATCTTTCGCGTTTCCGTCGCAAGACCGCGATTCAGAGGAATCGACTCGAATGCCTTGGCGAAAAAATTAATAAACCGATGAGAAACGCTTACTCGAGTAAAAGTGAATAAATTGATTCACTATCATAAGCTACATCATGTAAAATGTAAATTATATCGTAAAAGGGTTTATTTTAATACAATGGTAAAGCGCACACACACACGAGTACTTTACGAATGTCCTATGTGTTATTTGGTACACACGAGTCCAGCGGTAGAACCGCGAGATTTCGCGGCTCGTCCCTATTCCAGCGTGCTCTCAGTGGGAGAAAATTATTAGATTCGCGAAAGGACTGCCTTAACCTCGGAAGAGGAAGAGAGTAATCCCGATGCGCGATGGATTCTCCATGCGCGTTCTCCTGGCTGTCTCCGGCTGATCGCTCGCTCGCGGATTCCGTTTTTTTTTTTTTTGGAATTATCAACCATTGATCCGACGTAAATCTATACAGCGGACAATGAGACAGCGATACATTTTTTTTAAATGGATCGCGTGAAAGAGACTTCCAAACATGGTGTATATAATTAAAATAACGCTATTCCAAATGTACCAACGTCAAATTATATCATTTATTTGCTATTATTTGAGACAAAAACTATTTGGAACGTTAAAAAACCAAGCGTTCGTAAAGGTCATTGAAGGAAATAAAGTTGCGTTGTCCACGATGGGTGGGAGGAGGGCATGCGGCGAAACGAATCGAGGAACGGACCGCTCGCCAATCGCGGGCGCGCCAATGCGCGCGCAAAGATATACCGTGGACGGTAATGGAGGGCAGGGGCCTTGATACGGCCATCGAGCGGGGGGGAGAGGACACTAATAGGGACAAAAAAACATTGTTTTTATTACAATGTATTAAAATATTCATATTTTTTACACAACAAAATTTCGTAAGAGAAAGAAATATTTGAAAGATCGATAGTAGCTTCAAACGGACCCATCGAAGGCTACGGTATTTAGTTATCGATTCAGCGATAAACAGATATTCTCGAGGGCACACCAGTAGGGACGATAACCCTATATATATATATATGCTACCGAGGACGTTTGAGACGGCGTCTCGTATTAGAAAAAACAACATTATTACCGATCTCTTGGAAAAAACCAAGAGATAAAGAGTAGTGGTTGTTCCACGTCTCTCTCTCTCTCTCTCTCTACATCGCGTCGCGCTCCTCCGCGAGACACTTGCACGCGACTCGGCGGCACCGCGCGCACGATCGTTCCGTGTTTTGAACCGCGTACTCCTTCACCTCGCCTCCCCGATAGGCGCACTCCTCTAGAGGTACGTTGCAGACGTCGCAGAGTGGAATGTCGCGGACGACGTCGTCGTCGCGGTCATGATTGTCGTCGTCGTCGTTCGGCGTCGCCGTCGTCGGACGTACGTCGTCG
>NW_012026779.1:995653-995991 GCF_000956235.1 Wasmannia auropunctata
TGTTATGTAGCGAAAAAATATACTTGGCGGGAGACGCTACCGCGTCTCCTGATTTTTTCGCTACATAACGGTCAGGAAATATTTTTGTACTTACAGAGACGCTACAGTGTATCCTTTACCGGACGGATTACGTTTCTATAGCAATAAATTATTATATCTTTTAATTATATGAATATTATCGGTAAATGCCTATTTTGTGAAAAAGTCTATATTTTTCCAATCACAATGCTGTAATAGCGATGTCCATAAGTGCATTTGATGCACAAGCGCATAAGGTGTATGCATTTTTTTGCTCGATTTTATGTCATTCAGATACGTCGTCGTCGTCGTCGTCGTCA
>NW_012026779.1:996029-996700 GCF_000956235.1 Wasmannia auropunctata
ATCACAATGCTCATTGCGCGTTGCAAAATGTATTCAAACTGTACAATTGGTGGTCGCATAATCGTAAATAAAACACACGCGATATGTACGCTGAAATATGATATTTATTCTTTTCCCTTCCACCATTACGTACTGTCTTACGTTCATGTTTTTTATACACATTTTCATGTTTTCATGATCTCACATTCACGTTTTCACGTTTTCATGTTTTACGTTCACGTTTTCACGTTTTATGTCAACGTTTTCATGTTTTACGTTCGCGTTTTCACGTTTTCATGTTCATGTTTTCATGTTTTTATGTTTTTCATGTTCATGCTTTCATGTTTTTCATGTGTACGCGTTCCCACCTTTGCCACAACGAACGCGTCGCGACACGTTTTTTTTGTTTAAATTTGTTCACGTTTGATAAAATGCGAAGAGGGGAGGGGGTTCCCCCTCTTAACAAAATTATATGAATAATTAAAGGGAGGGGGTTGATTCTATATTACGTAGCATTTTTGCGCGGGTGCGATCATTCCACAGTTGGAACGACTCAGAATAGTGGTCATCAGCTCTCGCAAAAAGAAACCTCCGCAAGATGGCCAATTTCTACGTTTCAATCGAGGCCGTGAGTGAAAAGCCGTAAGTATGCATTTTTTACATTTTTTATTGTGAAATTTTGTATAGAAATT
>NW_012026779.1:996720-997645 GCF_000956235.1 Wasmannia auropunctata
TATCAACATCCACGAATCTCCAGCGGTGCAGCGTCTCGACGGTAAATCTAGAGAGAGACTTTTTGTCTTTTTTTCTATTTATTGTATAGTTTTATGTTTATTTTGTTTTTTATTTCAGAACATCGGGGCGCAAATCCCCGGTTACACGTTCGTCCCCCACTATCCCGACTTTCGTTACGGCGCGAGAATCTGTACCAGAAGATTCTCGTACAACCGCCGCGGTGGGAGGTGCCCTGATTTTCGGCGCGGCCGAGGGCCGCAACCCCCTGGTTCGGGTGCAACCACGATTTTCACCGCCGCGGAAGACCACACCCTAGCTGGTTCGGGAGAAGTCCCAATTTTCACCGCGGCGGGAGAAACCCTTATTTTTGCCGCGGTGGGAGGATCGGCGGGAGGGCGCCGACAGAAATCTTCCAGGACGCGGAAGAGAATAAAGATGGCATCGAGATTGTCGCCATATATCGAGAGTTCATGGACGAACGCGGAGATGCAGAGGGAACGGACGGCGACGGCGCAACGGCGAGCGATGATGTCGCGAGCGGTGGCGCGAGTCGTCCCATCGGCGTCGCTCAGTTTTTCTTCGAAGACTTCGAGAACGCGGATGGCCCCATTTAAGGGGGCAGGGGCGTCCCTCCCGCTATGTGAAGAGTTGGAACTCAGCGAAAGGTAAATATATTATGTAATTATTATAATTTCTTACGTTATGTTCAGTGTATAATTTTATTTGCATTGTATAAATTCATTTTTATTTTTTCTGTTACAGAATGCCCAGCCCCTCGGTAACGGAAATATAAAAACTTATGTTATAATCAGGTGTCATAGGTGCACCTATGGCAGTTTTTTATAACATAATTTTTTATTTTCTGTTACAGTTTGTTCAAAACAGCGACGCATACTACCATTCATCCAGCCCCTCCCCCNCCCC
>NW_012026779.1:997666-998638 GCF_000956235.1 Wasmannia auropunctata
TTAAAGGGAGGGGGTTGATTCTATATTACGTAGCATTTTTGCGCGGGTGCGATCATTCCACAGTTGGAACGACTCAGAATAGTGGTCATCAGCTCTCGCAAAAAGAAACCTCCGCAAGATGGCCAATTTCTACGTTTCAATCGAGGCCGTGAGTGAAAAGCCGTAAGTATGCATTTTTACATTTTTTATTGTGAAATTTTGTATAGAAATTTTTCCAGCATATAACTCATCCGTTTTCTTTTTTCTCTTTTCAGTCCATCGAGCGTGTCATTGAACGTGCCACGCATTTTGAAAAGGCGATTGGCATTGACTCATACGTCCTACAAATGGCTGGACATCGGAATCAATGCTGGACCTTTGTCCACGATCGATCTGACGATCGGTGACAATCGTGATAACGGCATCGTTCTGTCTCACGAAACTTGGAGAGCGCTGATGGATAGGCGCGCGGACGTCGAGCGAATCATGCAGTCAACTCCGACATCATCGTCATCGTTATTGATCTGTGACCTAACAGTGCGTCTCGTGAAAATACGCGACGACAACATCGTTGCAAAATTGGCAACGCACGACGCTTTTATTTACATGAAGCCTGCGACCGTGCTGTTCACGCTCGAACTCGAGTATTGCATCAAGAATATATATATCGACTTGCGGCAAACTGTAATTACCGTTAACAATCGTTACAACGCATTCGTATCTTTTCTGCGCCAGAATTGCATTACGAATAGATACGACGCGGCGAATATTCTGCGTAAAATATGCAACAAGAGTTCGAGCGTCGAGTGCGAATTGGTGGCGTAAGCTTTGAACGCTATTGTACGCGACGCGTTTCACAACGAATAATTTTTTATATGTATCTTTTCTATATGTACGCTCTGAATATTATTGATACGTCAAATAATGACGAATAAATAACGTATCTTTTACTCCATCTTTACGATTATTTTTTCAGATCGGAAGAGCACACGT
>NW_012026779.1:999015-1003657 GCF_000956235.1 Wasmannia auropunctata
CACACACACACACACACACAAATCCAGGCAACGTCGTTAATATGTGAACCTATGATCGAACTTGCTTTCTGCGACACTGTCGTTCAATGCACCAGCCAAATTGATACTTCTGATATTCCATCCACACGCCTTTTTTCTCTCATGGTATTGGACCTCCTTTCTGTCTATCATCTCGTAAAAATAAGTAGTTTTATGAAATGGTATACAGGAGGGAGGTCCGATACTATGAGAGAAAGAAGTGGATGGAACATCAGAGGTATCAATTTGACAGAGGCGTCGACGGCGTAGGACACACGTACAAATCGTATCGACAGAATTTATTTTCACACTGCACCCTTTTATTTTATACATATTTTGCAAAACTATATATCTTCCTGGTGATTCTCATATATATTTGTAATCACTATATTTTGTGTTTATAATATATTGGTCTATGTATTCATCATAAATATACTTGTACATTTTTTCTAAAACCTACATAGTATGAGCGAGACAACGCGCAATGGGCGAGAGCGTGTGCAAGCGTGCGTGGGGAGCGAGAACGCGCGAGGGAGCGAGAACGCACGGGAGAGAGAGCGCGCTATAGGCGAGGGCATGCTATGCGTGGGAAGAAGAGCGCGAGGGAGACCGCGTGCGCGGGAGCGAGAACGGATATGTGTGGCGGCAGCGCGGCAGCGTTGCGTGCGCGGGAGAGAGAACGCGCGGGAGCGAGAGCGCGCTACGGGCGCGCTATGCGTGGGAGAGAGAACGCGCTATGTGTGAGCGCGGGAGGGCGGCGGGGGCGCGCAATCCCCTCGCGAAAAATCCGCCCATACCATAAATCATCTCGGCAATGCGTGATGTCACCCCCCCCCCGCTCATATTCTCAAAGAGCCCGCCGCTAATTGTTTATGTAAACATACATGGCCCATGTTTAAACATACATGGTCCATGTTTATAAACATTTCGGCGGTTACCCCCTGTGACATCATTCCCCCCCGGGCAAATTCCCCCCGCCCCTCATCCCCCTCGGAGCTTCTGGGTTAGAACCGGCCTAATCCTCCTACTTCCATAGATTGCACGTTCACGATCGCTTTCTTCCTTATAATTTCTCGCGGTAACTGGATATGACACCCCGCGTGCAAAAGATTAAACTTATTTATATTAACTAACAAGTTCAATATACGCGATAATGCCCACCCACGTTCTTCGAATTTTTCCAGCGACGCTAAGGTAGGCTCAACAACGCGCGAATCGTACCACACGCGTAAATCGGAGCAAAGATAGAGTTCACAGTTTCTCGTAATAACACTTTTATTATCACGTTTGTCACTCGTTACGAATTCACCGTTGAATACAGTGTTTATTTTGATATTATGTCTCTGCATAACATTTTGCACACGTTCGAGCATAGTTTCTCGCGCATCTTCCAGAAACTGTCGAGGTTCAATGTGTCTGGAATTTATTACTGCACCGGTCAGTATACGACTATTGAAAGCTGCGTCTATCTCACGCCATCTGAGTGCCGCACCGTATCCGGCACCCACATGCACGAATCGTCTGCGCACCGAATCTTTCAAACTTTCCAGTCGCGCGATACGAGCGATGACAGATTGTCTCACACCGATCGATAATCGCGAATTTCGACTCTGTTCATCGAGCGAATCGATGAATTCGTCGACACGCTCTTCCCACGCGATAAAGTCTTCTCGCGTAATCAGCCGGGCGGCTTGCTCGTCCAGATCTCGTATCGTTTGTTCCATGTTCTCTTTGGAAAGAATATTTTGCAATATCTTTCGCAGCGGTTCTCACTCTGTGCAAATAGGACACATGTTACATGGCATTATTTGAAACAATGGACATCCGCATTCCCAGCATGAATAACTATCGTGGAGTATAAATTCTTCGGCAGTGTGTTTTCGCAAGAGACGAAGATATGAAAATTGATTATTCCCTCTAATGACACATGAGGAACAATATCTTCTCAGGCTTTCATCTTCTTCGTCTATTTAATAGAACTCAAGCACGCACATTATATCTGTAATATGCAGATCGTAAACATCATCTGGGTACAATATTCCATGTCTTATTAATTCGATCACTTCGTTGTCCATACCATTATTGTTACTTGAGTCATCCGTAAAATCTTCTATTTCCATCAATTCTTGGTCATCTTCCTCATGCGCTCCTTCTACCTCCATGTAATCGTCGGGTGGTATCATTTCTTCCATGTTCATTAACGAGAGTTACATTTTTACCATCACCTGGTTGCATTAAATCTCACCACTGACGAGGTGTATCAAAATCTTTGCAATATATATACCGAAACTAATGGGTGTGGCCTATTTTTCGCAAATGTTGCAGATATCGTTTGATTTCGCGACGTGATCTCGCGGAAAGCTGCCATACATTGGCGCTTGATCAAAATGCTTAATTGCGTTTTTAACACGTGGTCGATGACGTGACCGCGAGACATTTATATTGTTATTGAAAAATATTATATTACGCAAATCTAATGTGTCACAGCAGCCGTACATCGGCGCTTGTGTAAAAATGCTAAAATGTATTTTTAACACGTGTTTGGTGATCTCACCAATATTTTGATTGCCCCTGAAAAATCATGTATTACACAAAAGTATTATGTGACAGCTGCCGTATATCGACGCTTAACCAAATTGCTGAATTGCATTTTTAACACGTGTTCGATGCAGTGAGACATATTATTTGTCCTTAAAAAAATATTATATTACACAAATCTATTATGTGACAGCTGCCGTACATCGGCGCTTCACCAAAATGCTAAATTGCATTCTTTACGCGTGTTCGACGATGTGATTTCATCGCGAGGCATTATGGCTGCTCGTATAAATGCTCTTATAAATGCTCGCAAGATTTTACATTGTTAAAAATGTCGAGCGAAGGGGACATAGCTACGCTCAAGCGAGTGCTTTGCGAGTACGGGAAAAAACATGGAATTAAATTCAAAACAAGTTACTGTTCTGCGATAGTTCGTCTTCTTCGCGAAAGAGAATGTGGATTTCCAAATGTGCTTACTCGCGGTAAGAAGGAATGTCCCGACCATTACTTATGGCGGCTGTAGGTGTGTGGTACTAACCATTATCGTGATATATATTGGAATGATGTGACAGTGTCATTCTTTCAAACATGTCATTCAACTATTCGTGGTATTAGTGAATATCGCTACAGAAGATGAATCATCTTCAGATGTGTGGTGGAGATCCATATTTTTTTACCAAGCGGGTGAGCAGCCTGATGAATTTTACGCCCATTGTACGCCACTATCAGTTATCTTTGGAGAGAGGATCTATATAGAGGTGAACACTGGTGGGGAGGATACAGATATAAGTCGGCAAAAGTATGGATGGGTCACTCGCACTTTGAAACGCGCACTTAAAACAAAGTTTGACGACATGGTAATAGAGTGGGTATACTAGATATAGATTACTACGTTCCACTAAAGGATGAGGCGATCGAGAGACCGTAAGTTTCAATAAATTATTTATCCTTTTTTCCATGCTTAATTTATGTTTTTCCATGCTTTAATTCTTTTACAGAATTGCGTCTCATATTTCGACGCCTCGTATACTGGGAAGAAGATTCGCTCTAACAACTACTAATTTTAAATACCTGGATATTGGGATCAGCGTGGGATCTATATCTTATGTGGAATTACTTATTGGTGACAACCGAGGTAATCACATTATCCTGCCTTATGGAATGTGGAGAATGTTCATCGAGAGATGTATGGACATTGAACGATTTCTGCAATCAAGCGTTTCGTCCTCACTACGAATTCAAGATCTGGTTATAGATCTTGTAAAAATACGTAATAAAAATATTGTAAAATTGACGATGAATGATACTTGTATATATATATGAAACCGTCAACTACGATTTTTATGATTGAACTCGAACATTGCGTTGAGCATGTACACTTTAATTTAAGTCAACATACAGACGCCGTTAGTAATAAGTTTAAGCATTTTATCGAATATTTACGTCACAATTGTATCGTGAATAAAGACGATGCGATAAATATTTTGCGTAAGGTGTATGATAAAACGTCGCTTATTGAATGTGAACTCATAGCTTACGCGTCAGATCATATTGTGCACAATGCGTTCCATAATTAATTATATACATCATGTGTTAAATGTATTAATCATGTGCTAAATGTATATACATTGTCTGTTAAATATACATTATGTGTTAAATTTTTTTCGTTCCTTCTCTCTTCGTCGAATTACATCGCGTGCGAGAATCATGGGTGGGACGAAGATACCGCGGGAGGAAGAGAGAAAGAAAATTGCAACGGGACCCGCGCTGGAATCCCCTTTTGCGACCCCGCGTCTAGTTATACATATGTGTCTTGGTATTACCGCTGCATGGAGATGTGATAACGTTAATATTGTTACGCTCGCGCTCACTGTTACACTCGCGCCTGCGGCAAAGACGGAGACACTCGCGAGCTCGCGCGGAAAAGAATAACACACTCGTTTATAAATCAACTACAACGGTTTATTGAACTCTTAATACACTCGCGTCAATCCAGAGAATCCCGCCAAACAACTCGTTGCTAAGGGAGCAACCCTCTCTTGTCCGCTTCCGCGGACGATTTCAGTCGGCGCAACTTATGCTCGGC
>NW_012026779.1:1003719-1010922 GCF_000956235.1 Wasmannia auropunctata
ACGTGTGCTCTTCCGATCTATATTAACACAATTTTGTTGTTTTACTGTTTTATTTATGCTATAAGTTGTAAAGATTCACTTCATATTATGTATCGTATAATTAGATAATGTGAATAGTGAAGGTTTTGTTTAGTCTTTTTTCCGTTTTTCACCTTTTTTCCTTTCTGCGTTCTCGTTTTATATATATAAAACCTGCAAAAACTTCCATATCGCACAAAATTTAATTTATCAATGAATATTGCACGACATGTATTCCTACTTATACGATACTACATTAAAAATAGGAATAATTGACTGCGTGTATGCATCTTTCACTATTTCAGTCTTGAAACTAATTCATATTCAAATGCGTATTCAAATGCTTTCCAAATATTATCTGATAAGATAAATTTGACATTCTACGACATTCAAATTTTACTTTGTAAGCGTTGTCTAACCATGCGCGATAAAAACGATTCGTAGTTATACACCCGCAGAATATTGCGAAAATAGATTTGCTTTCATCGTTATCTCTTCTTAAATGCAAAAATGCGATCAGAACGTGCTGTGTGAAGAATTGCTGCGTGTGCGCAGCGTAAACGAATACAGATGGTGTGCGTATACAGGCGTTTGTAATTATTTCTCGAAAATTATACTTTGGAAAATAACTTTATCACATATGGTTGAATTCGTAATAAAATAATCTTTAATTTGCTCATAAATAAAATTTTAAAAAATTTGAAGTGGTGGGGGAAACGTTAACAAAAATTAAAAAAAAATTTGTTTTATTACTATCATAAAGCACACTTCAAGCCATTCAACTTTGATCTAGAACATTGTTTTCTATCTCTCATAGTTTCGACGGTATTCACGTCGGAAGAAAAAAACCGATTTTTTAAAGAGATGATTTCATCCCTTCAAAATGGAATAAAGCACCAACGAAAAATAGTTTCGTACTACGGATGAACTGCTCTACTTTTACACAAAGTTTCAGATTTTTCTAAAGTTTCGGGTTCCCTAACTTCCCTTGTTAAATGTATATGTAATATTACATAAGTCTCATAAATATTACATATAATATTATTTGTACAGGTACATGTAACGTACAGGTACGGCTCTGTCAGCAACTTTGAATGTATCATTTATGTATCAGATATATATCAATGATATATAATAATTGCAACGTAACATATACATCTTTTTTCATATTTCTATATATTATCCTTGTTACTTGTAGTTCGGGAGGGACAGAATCAGGATCTCCAACGACACTCGTAGCTCAATTATATCAAGACTATTTATTATATGAAACCAAAAACGTGGAAAATATATATAAAGTCGTACAAATATGTTGAAAGACGTTAAGCACAGAGGAAGCACCGAAACTCTAGACGGGCTAGTAACAAAGTGAGCACTCGGCGTAGTAATACATTGGTAATTAAAAATGAAATCGCTTGTCTTCCGAAAATCCCTGGTCTAATCTGCTGCCACCTACGATAGTAATTTCGAACTTCGTCTACATCCTCCCACCTTGAGTTGTTAATAGCGTTAACAACTCAATGACCAGTTATGAGCTTTGAAATCTTGCTGGTGTTTTTACTCTTCTTCCACTGCGAGTCTTGACTTCTTCCTTCAGTACAGGGGCTGCGGAAGGCTCCACTCGGACATTCCTCTTATCCTCCAGTTGCTTTGAACGGTATGAGTCTAAAAAATTAGCTTGAGTCTCTGGATTCATTTTCGAAAAGAACTCTAAAGGATACAATTTTTGCACAGGCCGTACAAGTTCACCAGTTGCCGTTTTAAGTTTAACGACACGTAGCTGTCCGTCTTTGCTGGGAAAGACTTGCATGACTTTACCTAACGGCCATTCCAGACGTTTTCAAATGATCGCTTTCAATGAAAACGATATCTCCAATCTCGACATTATGTTTGCTCCGTTTGACTGTTTCTTCGTGATAGCTGTCCAAGGTACTCTATCCGGAATCTCCTACGTAAATGCTCTCGTAGCTTCTGCCGATATCTTATTCTTTTGTTAAGTTGTTCATTGGTGGCTATCGTATCAATATCGAGTACTCCATTACTCTTGAAGTCTAATAAAAATAGAGACTGCGACAACGGGATTAATTGAAGGGTATCTTTGGCTAAATACTGATCGGTCTGGAGTTTATGACGGCCTCACAGTCGCATAGCATTGTAGTGAGTTTTTCATAGGTTAGGGAAGTCCTAGTATCTTTCTCAATAATTCTTTGACTGATCGTACCAGCCTCTCCCACCAGCCTCCCAACCAAGCCGCCAGATTAGAAATCCACTGTATTTTCTCGGCTATTCCATAATCTTCGACTTTTTTCCAATTGATTTTCCGAAGGCTCTTGCTTGCCCCAGTGAAATTAGTACCGTTATCCGTATAGATGATGGAGAGTCTCCCTCGTCTCGCGACGAACCTACGGAGAGCTTCTAAGAACGAATGAGTCGAAAACGAAGTGACTAATTCCAAATGGATGGCCCTATAGACGGCACAAGTGAAGAGACAAATCCAAGCTTTACTGCCGTCTCTTAGAAATAGGGGACCTGCATAATTCATTCCCGTGACCTCAAATACAGCTGAATCCTTAACACGGTTGTGTGGTAATACAGCAGGCAACGGTTCTATCTTCTTTGCATATGAATCGTGAATGTACCGTTATCCGTTTGCAAATGACACATCTTCGTATTATGGAAGTGACGGTTCTCCTACATTCCAAGATCCAGAATCGTTCTCGTAAATTGTTGATTATAATATCTGCTTGAGCGTGATTTAACTTCCGATGTGTGTGTTCTATTAATTTTACAATAATAGAATGTCGAGAGTCCAAAACGATGGGGTAGCGGAAATCATATGTATCTATTCTATTAGAAATAAAGCTTTTTATTCTCCAGAGACCCAAATCATCCTCGTATACTCTCATGGTACTTAACTTCGGGTCATTACTTCCAGAAAAACTTTCCTTTTGCGCTAACTTAAACATAATCAATTCAGCCTTGTTGACTTCCTTTACTTTCAAGTATGTTTTGACGCGATGGATCTTCTTACTTCGACAGTTGCTAATGAATCTTCGCATCCAAGCTAATACACAAATTATTCGCAAATAATTAGATAAAGTCGATAAGCGTTTAAGTATTTCTGATTGTCCGCTTGTATCTTGCGTTGTATTGGCGAGTGACGATGTATCTTCTATAATCTTTCTTTTATTTACAGCAGTCTTCTTTATCTCGCTAGCTACTAGATTTTCATCTGCTAAGAATGTTGTACTAGGCCATTCTGCTTGTGAAAGTCGGAGCCATTGAGGACCCTCCCACCATTTGGAATCTAGAAGATGCTTGACAGTACTGCCTCTTGATGGTAGGTCCGTAGGATTCATGTTCCCCGGAACATGCTTCCAAGAATCCGGGTTGCTCAACTTGCGTATTTCTGTAATTTGGTTCCATTAAAATGTGGCCCATTGTGTTTTCCTTTGAATCCATGCCAGTACAGCAGAGAAATCAGTCCAATAAAATCAATCTGTTTCAATCTGTTGACTGTTTAGTGCTGCTAGTGTAGATCTCATAAGCCTCGTTCCAATCATAGCTGCCAATAATTCCAGCCTTGGTATTGTAATTTGCTTCTTTGGTGCTACCCGAGCCTTGGCTTGTACAAAATTTACGTCTTCTTTGTCTTTGGTCTCCACTCTACAAAATATCACTGCAGCGTATGCGTCTTGACTTGCATCTACGAAGAGATGCAATGATATCGCGGATCTGTTAGTACCTGAAAGCCAACGTGGGATTTTAACCTGATTCGACTTCTGTAATTCTTGTGATCATTGAAGAAACGTCTCCTTTACGTTGGTCTCAACTTCCGTCCCAACCAAGATTTTCCTGCAACTTTCTCAAAAGCAACTTGGGATGAAGTGTAACGGGGCAAACGAAACCTAACGGATCATAAATCCTTTGTGCGAAAGATAATATTTCTCTTTGCGTAATTTTCTCAGGAATTTTCCATGAAGTTACTCGCGAGAGCATTAGAACATCTTCTTGTTTGTTCCATGTTAATCTGAGCACTGAAGTTTCTGCGAGAAGATCACATTTTTCCGAAAATTCCCATCCACGTAGATCAAAGCCTCCGTTGTTCATAACAGAAGTTGCGACTGCTCTGAATTTATTCATTTCTTCTTCTGTTTCGACGCTGGCAACGCAATTGTTCACGTAAAACGACTTTCTCAGCTTCTCAATTATCGATCTTTCATTTTCGTTTAGAGCCTTCTCCATTGCTTGCTCCAAATGATAGTCGATAGTAGCTCCCAATAGAAAAGGGCTACTAGTAACTCCAAAGACCACCCGACAGTGACGATAAGTCTCCAGTCTATTATCTGAAGTTCTTTGCCAAAGAAATCTCAAGTAATTACGTTCTTCTGTAGCTATACTAATCTGTAGAAAGGCCTTCCTTATGTCCGCGATCGCTCCAAACTGATTCTCACGAAAACAAAAAATTAATGTAGTTATTAGCTCAATGAAATTGGGACCTGCTTCCAGACACTGATTTAGCGAAGGTTTATCCTTTCCTGTAGCTGAGATATCAAAAACTGGCCTTATACGTGTCGTGCTATTTTCTTTAACGACGTACGCGGTCGATAGTATCCAAAATTCGTCTCTTCTGTAAGGACCTGCTCAATTATGCCTTCTTGAAGCCATTCGTCGAACACCTTTTCATACGCATAGCGTAGACCATCTTTATTAAGTTTTGCCAAAGTATTTCCTAACCTCCTTTCGGCAATTTCTCGATTGTCGCAGAGAAGTGGATGATCTTTTTTCCAAGGTAAAGACACTTCATATCTTCCGGTTTTATCAGTGCTAATCGTGTCCCGGAATCTATTTAGAACTTCCTGTAAGTGTTCTTCCATCGTCAATTTCAGAATAAGATCTTCTATGCCAATGATATCAAGATTCCACAATTCAATCAAATCTGCTTCTTGCGTGTATAGTGATAAAACAGTTAATGCCGTGCCTGGATTTTGCTTCTTAAATTGTGGAGTTTGACCCAATAATGTCCATCCTAAACGTGTTTTTACAGCAGTGACTCCGCATTTGAGATTAAGAATTCTGCCAGTATATAGTTTGCCCACAATATCGGCACCTATCAAAACAGAAATGGGAAGCTTTTCATGTCCAAAATCTGATAATGTTGCAGATTTCTCTTTTAATTCATTTATCCAAGGCCCTCTAGACACTGTTGAGATGCTCTGGCAGATAGTATCTTGTTGATAGACTAAGAATTTACAATTGTACGATCCATCCAAACTACGTAAGTGTACGTTGTAACATTGGTGCTCTTGTGGCCGAGTCTGCTCTCCTCCAAATAATAAGTGGACCATCGTACGCTTTCCGACTGGTTCATATCGAAGTTTCTTTGCTACACGATCTTTAATATAAGAATGATGAGAGCCAGTGTCTATAACAGCATGTACCTGTAATTCCACTCCATTGTTCACCAGACAGACTCGCAATGTTTGTAAGAACACCTCAGGATTCTTAGAAAGACTCGCTAAATTTCGTCCTTCTATTTTATTCTCTTTCTTAACCTCTGAGTCGTTCGATTCCTTTGCCTTAGGATTTGTGGTTATGTTGCGACACATCAACAACACATGTTGTCTCCCGCACCAGGGACATTTTTCCTTGTAATGGCATTTCTTAAAACTGTGACCTACTTTTAAGCAGTTAAAACAAGCGCTTTTTGTCTTTATTACTTGCTGTCTCTCTTCCAGTGACATTATTTTCGCTTTATCGCATTGGCTGCTGTCATGTTTTTCATTACAGAAAATACATTCGATTACTCGTAGAGGTTTGGCATTGATCAGGCCTGCTGTTGAAGGTATTTCGCTTCCTTCTAATTTTTGTTTTCTTTTCTTTTCTTTATTTTCTTTGGAGACTGCTAATACCAAATCCATGTACAGCCATAGCTATTCTCACCTCTGCTACCACCTCTGTTTGCAAAAAACTCATTAATTGGGTTAGGCGATTTCTGGCTTCAATAGTACCTAATGTCGTAGAATGCTTCTGCCATGCTCTTAACAAATCTTCAGGCAACGCTGACTCAACTAATGGATATAACATAGCAGCGCACATCTCGGTAGTTACATTTAACGATTTGAGCGCTCTTAGATGTGTCTCGAGTTTGTCGTAAAGGCTACCTATGGGCATCTTACTTTCCGCTTTTGCTGTGTTATTAAGTACTACCTTGAGAAGCTCACAAATATACAGTTCTATTAGCAATTCATTCTTACCAAATCTGGCTTTGAGACTGTCAATCGCCTTATCATAATTTTCAGCTGTTGGAGGGAAACTATTGACAAGTTCACTAGCTCTCGAATCCTTTACCATGGCTTGTACGAGGTATTGAAACTTATCTTTCTTTGTAATAGATCCGTCTTTATGTATGTTCTTGAACAGACTCCAGAACTGCAGCCATTCCTTTAAGTCGCCACTAAACTTTTGCAACTCTATTTTCGGCAACTTGAATCTTTTATCTTGCGTATGTGGATTCATTGGCACCTCGCTTCATATGCTTGTTGCTGTCTAGCCTGCGGAGGAGGTTCTAGGACGTTATTTACTCTTCATTCTTTGATATTTGATATGATATTCGTCCGCATGCTCTATTTCTTTAATTATGTCATTCTCCGATGTGTCTGCAGCATCCTGCATCGCGTGAAGTATCTGTTGATCAAGTTCCTCTAGTTCACACGTTTTGTCCTTGAGAATCGCAAATCTCGATCGTAATTCCACTGTGTCGACACTCTCTTCCTCTGACAACTGACTCAATGTAGTGAGAGTGCGTGTACGCTGCTCGTACAGCCGTACGTGTTTACTTTATCCATAATTACTGTCTAACCTCAAATCTTGTCACGGTCGCCAAATGTTACTTGTAGTTCGGGAGGGACAGAATCAGGATCTCCAACGACACTCGTGGCTCAATTATATCAAGACTATTTATTATATGAAACCAAAAACGTGGAAAATATGTATAAAGTCGTACAAATATGTTGAAGACGTTAAGCACAGAGGAAGCACCGAAACTCTAGACGGGCTATAGTAACAGAGTGAGCACTCGGCGTAGTAATACATTGGTAATTAAAAATGAAATCGCTTTGTCTTCCGAAAATCCCTGGTCTAGTCTGCTGCCACCTACGATAATAATCAGGAGACGCGGTAGCG
>NW_012026779.1:1010972-1012945 GCF_000956235.1 Wasmannia auropunctata
TCCAGAACGTCCACGAGTCGACGCGTCCATTCGCTCCGGTGCACGTACTGGAACCACCTCTCGCAATCGTCGTACGCTCTCTCGCGAAGCCACGCGTACACCCGTCGTCTCGCGCCGCGAGGCCACGCGCTCACGTAATCTCGTTGGACCGCGACTCCCTGTCTCGCCGCGCGTTCGCCGGTTCCGCGCGCACCCAGCTCCCGGTCGCACAGAAACCGCACCGGCGACACACGTCGTCGGCGTTCCCACGGCTCGTGGTCGTCCGCCGTCGTCCCTCCGTCGACGAGAACGCGAACAACGTCCTGCACCTCATCGCTCGGGCGAAAGTCGAAATCTCGATAGCGTCTCTCGAAAACGTCCCAACGCGACATGCCGCGTGGTGGGTCTACGTCAATACGAATTTTATAGTTCTCCGCGTACCGCGACGTTCAGCCGTCCTTCAAACACAAAAAAATATTGTATCGCCGAACGGCTCGAAGCGTCGCTCGGGGGGGGGGAGGGGGAAGCGACCTTCCCGCACCTCGATCCGGCCTTCGCGGTCGTGAAAAAAAGAAAATAAACTAGAGCGTGCACGGTCGGCCGTCGAGTCCGACTCTCGCGTCTTCGACGACGGCGAAACGCGCTCGCGGGCCGCTTCGCTTTATGCGCTACCACGGTGGGGTTGACAAAGGTGGGTCGAGATATCCCCGTTGGAAAAAAAACAAAAACACGCGCTTCATCGCGAAAAGAGACAAGAGATAGATTCCTCCTTCGGAGATCGGAGGCAAATCGTAGACGCGGGACTCGAAACTCTCGTTTCGTCGCGCTCGCTCTTCCTCCCCTTTATTTTCGCGTTCGGTCACTCGCGGTGGTCGTTCGCTCTCTCTCTCTCGCGTCGCGGATCGGCCGCGATTCGCCGCGGGGGGGTGGGAATTGAGGTCGCGGCTGTACCGCGACGTTCCCGAGGAGTAGCGATCGGTTCGATCGAAAAGAATGAAACGCCCATTCATCCATCCATCCGTCGTTTCTCGCGCTACGAGAGCGCCTCCGTCGAGAGCCAGGAGAGGAAGCGAGACACGGCGATGCGCGTCGACCGGTTCGTTTCGCTCCCTTCCACCGAAGCGTCGCGCGTCCCCAAGCGATCGCGGCGCGGAAGAGTTCCTCCGCGGCGCTCGATGGGATTCCCAGAATCGGGCGTTTTCGCCAACGGAGGGCCGTTTTCGCGGACGCGAGGCGACGAAACGCGAATCCCGTCGCGCGGACGCGAATCTCCCGTTCGTCCCGCGCGCGAATCCCGCTCGCGGCGTCGTCCCGTTTCGCGCCAAGTGGGACGACGCCGGCGCCTCGCCGTGTCGCGAGAGGCGTCCCGTTTCGTTTTCCTTCTTCTTCGATCTCGCCTCGCGACGAGGCACGCAATCGGAAACGTCCGCGCCGAGGGTGAAGAAAACGTTCGGTCGAGAGTAGCGTAAACGAACAGCGTGCTCGGGACGCCGCGCGGGGCTCGCTCGCTCGCTCGCGGTTCGCGCGCCGGTTCCGCGACTCCACCGTTCGTACGTTTTTTCATTTCGGAGAAGCGTCGACGGGGGGAGCGCGCGGGACCGCGAAAAAAAAAGATACGAAAATTCCGGATACCTCGGACGAGACACGAAACATGGATGGAGCCTAGCGATCGGCGTGAGCGATCGCCGCACAGCGTCGCGCCGACGCGCGATCGCGCGGCCGCCCTGGGCGCGTTTCGGCGAGGGAGGAAGCGAGCGAGGAGCGAGCGACCGACCGAGCGAGCGAGCTACCCGCGCGCGCCGATTGCGGCGATCGTGGAAACGCGACGTTCGATCGTTCCTCGTTTCCATGGTGTCGCGATCGAGAGTGCAAGCGCTACGCGCGCGCGTTCTCTACCGTTCGTTCGTTTTTTTTTTCGAAAATATTCGAGCGTCGACGGGGTTCTGCGACTCCACCGTTCGTTCGAGAGAGAGTAGCGTAGACACGGTTGAGGA
>NW_012026779.1:1012995-1013918 GCF_000956235.1 Wasmannia auropunctata
TTTCTATAGTCATACGAGAATGTGTTCTGATAGTTAATTTCCTTTTATTTGTTCATCTTCATTTTTATTTGAATTTTACAAGATATTGTTGCTATCATTATTGCAAGAAAAAGATGTTCAAAAGGCTTCTAATGCTCGGTTACCCATAAGAGAACTCGAATCTAGGCATTATGGCTAGCTTTTATATGTCCGAATTGTCCGAACAGACTTTAATGAGGGTTGGGTATAAGGCTTAAGGCGGCCATTTGCAATGCTACACCATGTTGTCAAGAGATGAATTATTTGAATTGCCTTTAGTGATACTTGCATCTGTTGTAAGTCTCGCTTCGACGTACTTACAACGTCACACTTAGAAATAAACAGGTCACTGTTGCAATCTAATATTGCAACGATGACCCATAATAATTGAGGATGCGGACGCAGGACTTCGGCAGCCTCAATACGCGCGTCCTCCAAAAACTGCGGCAGTTGCAATTAAGCAACAATTGCAACTGCTGAGCAGTGCAGTGGCCCACTTGAGACGGGATATAACCCGTCGTCCAGCGGACCACTGCGGAGTTCACCTAAATCATTAACGCATAGCGTTACGCTGTCGGCCGCGCAGTCATTCAATCTGTAAGTAACACGTCAAATATAGTGTTTGTATTAAACAAGATACTGTGCATCAATTCTACAACCACCAAAACCGAGTCCTTCCCACGTTACACCCCACCCACGGTGTAACATTGGTGTCAGAAGTGGGATTGCAGGAGCGATCCCAGGGAAGAGATTCACGAAGCCGACAAGCAACAAAATCTGTAAGTTTGAAACAGATACTAAAAAACCTGTCTACTGGCACGACCATAGACAAAGCATAAACAGCGTGACATATATTGCCGCTGATCCGCCGTATACGCCGATTGAAAGCAAGCCGTAGCACATTA
>NW_012026779.1:1013968-1015341 GCF_000956235.1 Wasmannia auropunctata
GTTCTTTTTCAGTGCCTGGCACTTTTGGGGCAAACTCTGCTCATTTTGTGAAATCGTCTTGGCCTGGGATGAGTTCTACAATGTGGTAAATGGATTTTTTCTACTCCGGCCTGCATCGCGTTTTAGTAGAGGAATCCGGATTTTTCGATTGTCATCGTGCGGCACCACGTGACCGGGCGACGAGCTGATTGGCTCCTTCTGGCGGTCGGGTAACACTGGCGGCCGTAAGCTGTCGGGGCGGAATGCCGAGAGGCATGGTGAGGCGCGAAATGGAGAAGCATCGGAAAATAACATCATTGAAGACGACTTTGTTGAATGTGCCACCGTAAATGACGGATTGCCCACGTTTAATACGTCCAGGGTCTTAGAGTTGCGTACCATGGTAAAAGAACACAACGATAATGTATCTAAATTATTGCTAAGCAGTAAAGATACGTTGGATAGAAGAGCTCAGATTGAACTCGCATTCAGAGAGTGCAAGGAGGCATTCCTCGAGCTCTCGGCTGGGTACTTATTATTATTGGAGAATAGAAAATCGGCATCCTCCTTGTCTAGTGAGGTGAAGAACTTTGTCAGTAATACTGTGTCTAAGAAGTTAGACTCTTTGTTATCACGCACCACTGATTACTGTAAAAATTGTAAAAATTCTAATAACGGCTCTGTATCTCGTGGGTCTATGTCTCAGAGTGCAGATAAGCGTAGCTATGCGAGTGTAGTGGATTCTGACCCTTCTAGGATACGTATGGCGAGAGGGCATACTCTAAATATTTCAAAGTCCACAAATTTAATTATTACTCCTAGTGCAGGAAAAACAGAAATATCATCGTCAAGCGATACAAGAAATGCGGTGCAACGTATCTTGAAGCCATCGGAGTTCGATCTCAAAGTTAAACGGATATCGGCTACAAGGAATAATGGTGTTCGAATTGAGGCGCACTCAGTTGACCTTGACAAGATTAAGGATTCGCGGGTTTTGGAGAAAGCTGGTCTCACATTGGCGCAAGAAAGCAAGATTAATCCGCGGGTTCTAATACATGGTGTCCCTTGTCACATGACAAGGGAGGACATCAAGTCGGATATCATAGCACTAAATTTAAGGGATGTATCATCGACGGAATTGGCGCAAGTTAGGGTTGTTTACTTGTTTCCAGAAAAAGAAGGGCGCAAAACGACTAACTGTGTTATGGAGGTAACTCCACATATTCGCTCGCTGTTATTAAGCGACAAACATGTATATGTAAATTACTATGCTTGCCGTGTCTCTGATTATGTAAAAGTCCTACAATGCTTTAAATGTCTGGCATTTGGACATTTCGCCAAAAACTGCAAGTCTGCACCTCTCTGCGGCCACTGCGCTAAGCCGCATGAGACAA
>NW_012026779.1:1015379-1015908 GCF_000956235.1 Wasmannia auropunctata
GCCGGCGCGACCGCCGAGCCCTGTTGGAGAGCCTCCGGCGACACCAGCTCGACCATCAAGCCTGCCCGCCGAGTCAGCGAGCTTGATTAGCCCGTCGCACCGCACGTCGAGCACGAACACCAGCCCTCGACGTGCGCCGGGCCCGTCAAAGCGCTCGCGAACACCGGAGCGCTTCCGGGACCTCCGGGCCAAGCGGCGGAAGTCACAGCTGCCCAAGATCCGGGCCATTACGGCGGTGCAGTGCAACCCGGTTACAGCGGCTCGGCTGAGAGAGCTCTTCGGCGGCGAGGACGAGGAGAACTCCCCCACGGAGGAATAAGGCGACATCGACCGGCGACAGTCTTCGCACCTTTCGGCGCGGGCACCTTCGGGTGCCACCCGACTTACTTCCTACCTCCTCCCGGAGTCAATCCATCTCAACCAAATATACACTGACATTCCTACCCTTGTATATAATCCTAAATATATTCCAAGCTGTTATACCTATACGGAGTCATTTGTGGATTACCCTTCATTGCGCTTCTTCTCC
>NW_012026779.1:1015970-1016556 GCF_000956235.1 Wasmannia auropunctata
TCATATTGGCGGGAAATTCTCATTGTTTCACTAGGGAGTGGACTCATGTACGTATACAAAAATTTCCCGCTCGCTCCTCTCGGAGCTCCCCGGATTAGAATCCGCCTATCTCCGGGAGAGAACTCGTTCTGAATGCGTAAATATTATTTATTATATATTTAAATTAAATATTTTATTGCTAAAAAATATTTTAAGACATTTTCTGATTATATCGAGCGGGGAGGAGGGGGGAATTTTCGCGGGGAATGACATCATTGAGGTAACCGCCGTGATAATTATAAACTTCCCCCGCTCCCCTCCTCGGAGCTCCCGGATTAGAACCCGCCTATATATTCTGGTAAAAGAGTCTCGCTAGACGATCAAAGGTCAATGATGATGCAATGTTATCTAACGTTTAGACGGACGCTCGATACTTCTGCTGATGATTCATGAATTGTATAACTACATAATTTTGTAGACATACTGTCTGGCAATTGCAACGTTTTGCATATTTTATTCGTGATCCAATTGCGCGAGGCTGCGCAATGGTACAAAATTTAATATATTCACCGATTAATTATCAATAAATGCGCGATGACGACGTATT
>NW_012026779.1:1016690-1017290 GCF_000956235.1 Wasmannia auropunctata
GGACCTGTGCGATTTTCCGGGGCGGAATGAGCTGTGAGGCGGGTGTGAGGTCGTTAATTAAAATAAAGAGAGTTGCATTTAAACTTAACAATTGAGTTTATTAGAATACAGATTAACATAATTCATAGTATCTACAAATTTGAGTACGACAGATTAATTGAATGCGTTTGGTAGGCTTTTAATTTCATTTCGAAATATTAAGCAAGGTTACAATCAAATAGTTTATTATTGGCCTAACTAAGTTTATGTCTAAATGTTATAATTAAAATTTATAGCGCGTCGAGAGTTCAAAAGATAAGTAATTCGGAAATTAAAACAATAATCGAGATTACCGTTACATTGACTTAAATATAAGAGGACGAGCGAGGGAGTGAATATCGGAAATTACTAAGATAATAAACATTATGAGCGGATAAATATGTCTATATGTATATACACATGTACATTTAATGAAGTCGCCGTTAATCTTCGGAGAGCTCCTCCAGCGTGGCGGTGGAAGGGGGAAAGAAGTTGTAAAAGAAGAGGACGGGAATTATATAAGGGAAGGGGGAGCCATGAAGGAATAATGGGATCGAGTCGTGTGGCCTGAGCCTAGCGACT
>NW_012026779.1:1017518-1018229 GCF_000956235.1 Wasmannia auropunctata
GGTTACGCAACGCAGCACAAACCTTCCAACGGTTTATTGACGAGGTATTGCGTGGACTAAGCTTTTGCTACGCATACCTCGACGACATCCTAATCGCATCGAAAACGGAGGAAGAGCATCTGGAGCACCTCCGCATTCTCTTCGAACGCCTGAACGAGTACGGCGTTGTAATCAATCCTTCAAAAAGTGTTTTTGGACGCTCCCAGGTAACCTTCCTCGGTTACCTAGTGAATTCGGAAGGTACACAACCACTACCTGACCGAATCAAAGGCCTACGTGAATATAATTTACCAAAAACGGCCAGAGAACTCAGACGCTACCTGGGTATGTTAAACTTCTATCGAAGATTTATACCCAGAGCCGCAGCAGCACAAGCACTACTCCATGATCTTCTCGGTTCGAAGAAAGGCGCTACAGTTCTGGAGTGGACAGCGGAAACAAAGCAAGCTTTTGAAGACACGAAAAACAGTCTCGCCCAGACTGCGCTACTGGCACATCCCAAGGCGCACACCGAACTAGCCCTCTTCACGGACGCATCAGATCGCTGTGTCGGGGCAGTTCTCCAACAGCGACAGGGCGAAGACTGGGAACCACTGGCTTTCTACTCCAAAAAGCTAAATCCCACTGAGGTCAAATATAGCACCTTTGACCGGGAACTGCTGGCAATTTACTTGGCCATCAAGTATTTTAAACACATGGTAGAAGCTCGCC
>NW_012026779.1:1018291-1020962 GCF_000956235.1 Wasmannia auropunctata
CGATCTAAATATATTTAAGATAATACAAAGGCCTCATTTTTTTCATTCTGATACAATTTTTTTCGAGGTAAAAACGTTAAAAAATATACTTGGCGGATTTTTTACATTTTTAATGTCTTTTCCACGGTTTCGAACTTTGTCTACAACCCTGTTCAAAAATTTACTTTAAAATTTTTTTTTTTAACATATTATTTTTAGAGTTTACTTTGTGTTTACTATTCCGCATATTCTATTTTATTAAATACAATTTATACGCGTTTATAATTTGTGAAAACATCGAAATTTGAACCTGGGATCCCTAGAACTGCAGACTTGTACGCTAACGCTGAGCTAATGATACTTTGTACAAAGGACTTATTCTTTCTATTATATATTCTACATATATCTCTCGTGTTTAAACAAATAGCCAATTTTAACAGTGGCGAGATACGAACGCTGGTATTCAGCGGTATTTAGTCGGACGGATACGCGTTTATTCACCAATCTTTAAAAATTAATATCTTGTTAACGATTGCGAATTTTGCAAAATGGTATAAGACTTTTCTGTTTAATTTAATCTGCTCTAGCAGCTCACAAGATTTGATATTTTATTACCGGACACCCTGTATGTAGAAATTCAATTTTAAACTGATCGAGCAATCTGGACTACATTCGGAAAAATATTTTTGTTTTATATTATCTATAGTGTTTAAAAATATAGATGTAAAATAAAAATAAAATGACAAAAAAGCGCTAATAGCATTTCTTTAAACGTATTCCTGATGCTAAAAATTAGAATAAATCTATCATATTTGTAATATATTTTATATGTATCAGTAGTATAACATTTGTTAAATTGCTGAAAGATTACAATTGTTCTATCTATGTTATGTATTTTGAGTTACGTGTGAGTTCCATTACATTTTTAAGTAATTGTTATGTATTACATACGTAACAAAGAACTATATCTTTGTTCTTCTAAAGTGCCCTCAAAATTATATTGCATATCATCTCTATAACCCTGAAATATATCATTGTTCTTTCTATGTGCTCCCTTAGTTATATTACAGTTACGTATTGGTTTGCTGGGTATTTTTTTAATATCAGGGGGAGCCGTGTCGTGGACATCGCAGGGTCAAAGTATGGTCTCATTAAGCACAACTGAGGCAGAATACATCGCAGCGAGTGCAGCTAGTAAAGAAATAGTATGACTACGGCAATTATTGGGTGATATCGATTGTCGATTATTGGGTGATATCGATTGTCAATTATCAGTCTTATTTGTAGACAATCAAAGTACAATAAAATCGATTAAGAATCCAAAATTTCATAAAAGAACGAAACAAATCGACATTCGATTTCATTTTATAAGAGAAAAATTTATCAGCGGCGAATTGATCAAATATGTCAGTACGAATGAGCAATGTGCCAATTTCTTGACAAAAGCATTGAATGCAGATAGATTAAATACATTGTTAAGAACGATTGGAATGCATGAGTCACAAGATATCAATATTATTTTTAAAAAATAGAATATTTGAATAGTGGAAGTATTGAGTATTATATTTTGCATGTCTAGTTCTTTATGTTATGTTCCGCAAAGTATGTATTTCTTAAGGTTGTAAAAGCATAATGTTATGTACGCGCCCTAATGTTGCGATGCGAGCGCGGTCCTAATAAGCGTGAGTTTCCGTTATTGAAATTTCCTTTCTTTTTTGTTCATTCACTGCTCTACCCGCTGCGCTTTCGGACTCTTGCTTTTCGCGCCCATTTACACTACACGCAGATTTGATTCAGTTTGCTTTATAATTGTCAAGAATCATTAATAAAAAGATATTTATTCTCTACAACGGAATAATTGTTTTTGGATATCTTCTTTCGTTGCTGGATTTTCTTGGAATCGTCCAAGAAAGATAATTGTAATAGATATATCGATGTAAAAGTTAAAATGTATACATAATATAATGTAACTTGCCGGATGTCAAACCTTGAGAAAGGATGAAGGCACAGGTAATATCGAAACATATTTTTATAAAAACAAAGAGAAAGTCGCAGATATGGCTCGATAAAATGATAAAACTATTGCTTTCTTCTGTCAAAGTGTATCCCAAAGTTATGTGTATCCCGTATTTCCCAAAGACTATTTTAGCTATAATTTTCGGATTTAGCAAGTAAAATTAAGTAAAAAAAAAGATGAATATGACAATTCTTGCGTGCTTCCTAAATCGCCTAAAATGCATAAACTCCTTTGAAATAATTGATGAAATAATTAATGAGATGTTATTTAATAACAGTCCAATGAATAAGTACCCAAAAAGACAGCTCAAAACAGTATATAATGTTTGCTATTACTAGGAGCACGACAAAATGTTTGGAAATGTACCTACTCTAGAAATGGGTACGCAGAAGCGGTGCTTAACTAAATTGCCTCATTCATTCATAGCACACTTCTAAACATCTTGTTAGACTTTTACAATAGAAATCGTAAATATCTCAGCAAACACAGTGTTACGTCCGGACCCCAGGATATTTAATTCGATAGTTTGAGTGCGAGAGTAAATCCCGTGTGCGAACGAGATGGGACTGGAAGTGGAGGGGGTAAGGAATGACGCAACTAGATGAGCTGTCTCGCAGGTACGCGCCGAGGCGGACGATGCGAGTCGAAGGCGCTTTTGCAAGGGTTCGAAAACGA
>NW_012026779.1:1021000-1021442 GCF_000956235.1 Wasmannia auropunctata
TAGACAAGCCCAGTCCTTTTCTACGTTTCAGATGCTCGGATATGAGCGGCTTGATAAACTCCGTGTACTTCGTTCCCCTGTTGCCCCTGATGCGTTCGCCCTCTTTGTAGGCACGGTTGTAGAGGTTCGTTGCCGTAATTATACTCTTGTACGTCATGTTGTCGGGAAGGGTGATGAATTGTTTATCGGGCTTTTTCATGAAGATCAATTCGTATAAGTAATCCTGGCGTGCCGCGGTACCTCACGTTGTCTGCGAGTATAGCATCGTCATTTTCAAGATCGAATTGTTTGTCGCCGAGCATCAAACGTCCATCGTTGCCGAAATAGATACCGTTCGAGTAATCGATCTCTCTCTTTCTGTCCTGACCGAGGAATAAGTCCATGTACTTTTGCCCGAGCGGCCCCAGTTGATTGTGCAACGCATCGCGACTCCGTCGCGATC
>NW_012026779.1:1021504-1032785 GCF_000956235.1 Wasmannia auropunctata
AAAAGGTTTTTATCTGTTTTCGAAATTCTTCTGTTAGAGATTTCTCTTGTCTGTTCCGATAATTTGAAATAAATCTTCATAAAATGTTTTCTCGAAATAAATCTTCCCAAGGAGACAGACAACGGTTGATCTCGTTGGGTCGATGTTTGTTCGCCAATTGATGACCAATAAGCTTTATTTTATTCTAAGTCCCTTATCTAAGCGAACGTTTGCGAACGGAGAAATCGTGGAGTCCACCGGACGTAACAACAGATTATAACTACAATGTTGCAACAACATTCTAACTATATTGCAGAAATATTATAATATTGGTTCTTTTCGCACAAATACACGGTTATATTCGCAGACGTTTATTAATTAGTATTAATTAATAAAACAATATTATATATAAACAATTTAAACTAGACCGTGTAAGTGAAAATTGCAAATAAATTTGAGAGCGCTTTCTTCGATTATAGTTGGATTTTGGTGTCTAGTAATAATTAATTCTGTCAAATATTGAAATCCATTATTCAACCATTTAAACTGCGCGTCGAATCAATGTCGGACTTGCAAAGCAATTATTAGCTGAAATTAAAATTAATAATGAGATTACAATTGATCTTTAATTTTTAATAATTCAATGCAAATAAACATCTTAAAATATTGCAAAGAACTTATTGCGAAAAATATTATCTCAACCAGAGCTTGAACTTGGGACTTACTGATTTTCCCGGGATGGGCGACTTAACTAATTCGATTACCGAAGCATGTGATAATATTCATCGCAATAATTGATATATAATAAGGGATAAATATGCCGGAGTCATGTATATAAACATACAAATTTGAACTAGACTGCGTAAGTGAAAATCACAAATAAATTTGGAAACGCCTTTTATAATCATGGTCTTACACAATTAGTGTTTAGTAATAATTCTATACGAATATTTAAAGTTATTCCATTATTTAGCCATTTAAATTGCGCGTCGAATCAATGTTGGATTTGCAACGCAATAATTAGCTGAAGCTAAGTGAATGAAACAATTATTATTAAGCACCAAGATCTGTTTCAGACCGCATTTCTAAAATTTATTTAGTTTGAACTTTCGGTTTCGATTAGGTTTTATGTTAATGTTTATTTTTGCGTCGCGTAAAAAATAACGTTTCTTTCCACACGTACTATTTACTCGTATGGAAAGTAACTATCGAGAAATAACTATTTAGAAGACTATTGAAATGTCAGTAGTATTATGAGACATTACTATTCCTTACTATTGGAAACATGAATAGTTTACTATTGGAGCGAACAGTAACTATTAGACATTTACTATTTATTACTATTAGAATCGTAAGTAGTTTACTACTGGAGCGAATAGTGAAGACATTTTTTTAAATAAGAAAATATATTATTCCCAACTAATTTAAAGAAATATTTTTTTCTATTAAACAAATAATTCATAAATTATAAAAAGTGTTTTGTTTAATACAATAAATATATTTATTAAAATACAAGATTTTAACAAAAAATTTTTTGTTTATTTTATTTTATAATTACATATTATTATTTTTAAAGTTATAACTTATGTTTATTATTTTGCATATTTTCTATTTTGTTAATTATAATTTATACGCAGTTTATAATTTTTGAAAACACATCAAGATATTTGAAGCTGAGATCCCTAAAACATCAGACTTGTACGCTAACACTGAGCTGATACTTCGTACAAATGACTTATTCTTTCCATTATATAGATGCCAGAAAAAAGTATGAAATATCTGGCGTAAACTATTGATTTTTCGATAATTCTACCGAAATATTTTTATATGCAGGATAATTAGAGGAATCATATTAAAGTAACAAAAATCATTTAATTTTATTTAGAAAAGTGGATGTGACTTTTATATCTTTTTAGCGCCTTCACTTAGAAAAAAACATGACCAAAATACCTCAAATTTTCCTCGAAACTAGATAACACTTTCATCTAAAATATTTTTTCGTATCAACAACAAGTTAAATATTCAAGATATTCGATTTAAGTCTGGACAACTCTGTATATAATATACCACATAAATATTATATAAATTATATAGTATTTATAATATAATATTATACCACATAAATACACTATTATATGGATTTTCATATAAAGTTTTATACATCATGTGGATTCCCAGATGGATTTTCGTACACCATGTACATTTCCATACGGATTTTCAAACAACGTGTGGATTTTTACATGGAATTCCATATAGGATTTTTGATATCCTATATAGATTGCTAGACTCCCATGGGTTAATATGGCAACCCAGCTGGTTTTTTCAACAGGGAAAATCGTGAATAATTTACTATGGAAGCAAATAATAACTACAAGTAATAACTGCGCCTTACTAGCAATTTTCGTGAAAATTTAATAGTAGTAGGTGGTAGGCTAATCCGCGAATATCCTCGTTAGAATCTCTTATAGTATTTAAAAAAAAACATTGTTATAATGTAAATATATATATTTATATACATTATAATATTACATTAAAAATTTAATATAAGAGTATGTTTATAATAATTAAGAAATTAAAAGCTTACAATTAATACTTTCTAATATCATTTATTAATCCATAATAATTGTCAATATCGTTACAGGTTTGTACAAACATGTATATACACACATATACATATGTATATACATATATATATAAATATATAAAAATATATAAAAATGTTCAGTTTTTATAATTAAATGTAAATTTATAAATCGTAATTTTAAAATTTATTCTATTACCAACAACATAATATGTCTTATAATTTGCAGAGTATATACGCGTACAAATATGCGTATATGTCGTCTGTATGAAATATTTTAAAACCAAACATAAAAAAATATTATGTTCGGATTTACAATATTACTAACATATAATATTACTATCATATCGTTAGTAATATTATGCGCCAACACAGTTGTAGTTACTATTAAATTATTTTTCAATTACTAATTGCAAATAGTTGCTTTTTAGAACTATTCGCAAATAACTGTAGTTACTATTCATTGTTCTTCATTTATGTAGTTAGGAATAATTATTTTTTAGAACTATCAGTCAACAATCATAGTTACTATTCAATTACTTTTCATTTACGAAGTTGCAAATAGTTGCTTTTTAGAACTATTTTTAGAACTATTGGCCAACAGTCATAGTTACTATTCAATTATTGTTCAGTTACATAGTCGCAAATAGTTACTTTTCAAAATTATTGGCCAATAGTTGTAGTTACTATTGAATTACTATTCAACATATACACATAATAATCAATAGTTACTGTTTAAGTACTTTAAGTTACTATAGAAATTGAATAGTAACTTGAATTCTGAATAGTTCTCAATAGTTTCTTTCCATACGAATATTGCGATAAATATTGCCACATACTTCGGTGGTCGGTAAGTTGCCCACCCGGACAGTAGAGAGGGCTAAATTCAAATACTGAAGTAATATTTTTCGCAATAAGTTCTACAGGATTTAATAAGATACTCATTGGCATAAAAAATTATTAAATTGTTTGTTAATTTAATTTGTGATATTACGTGTACGTAGTCCGAATTCAGTGTATATTTTAAGACTGATATATATTTAGCACGCAGTTTATCTGAATTGGAAATTGTAAAGATTCACACAATTATTATTGAGCATCAAGATCCGCTTCAAACCGCATATAACATTTCTAAAAATTTATATAGTTAAAAAAATATGCTTAAAGAAACATGCAAAGTGTTGTGAAAAGATAAAATCGATTTGCATGGATATGCCATACAACGGTGGTGTATCCATTACAAAACATAGCTAGCATTCTAGAATTAAATTAGAGATCAATTTTTAATAACTGAAATATGTACATTTAAAAATGAGCAATTATAATATATAAATTATCAAATTTCGAAAAAAATGCTACTGTTAAAATTTGTTAATCAGGATTGTTCTTATAATTAAATAATACATATGTTACAGAACCGGGAAATCGATTGAGTAGATCAGGAGGATCGGAGGACTCGGGACCAATTGCAAGTGGCAGCGGCTATCTCCAACTAAATGCATTGAATCTACAGAGTAGCACGCCGATGCTTGGTGAAAGTAGCTACAGTATAAACCAGCACAAACCAGCAATACGTGGTGGCTGGATATACGATGAGGAACCTAACCGGCCTACTTACAACTCTTTTATCAGTATCGCGAAGAAACCTCCTCCAAGAATATTGGAAGCCTTACCTTCGTATCCGCACGATGGTACGCCATTCAAATCACCCGTTAGATTCAAAGAGATGGCATTAAAAGAGTAAGTGATTCTTATTTGAGATTTTAATAAATTTTAAGTAGATTTGGATAATCCACATTGGATATCTTTTTTTAATTCAGAAATTTTTTAAGATTATAACTTAAATATTATAATTATCTATAATAGTTCAAGTGTTCTTGACTAAAAAAAGAATTAGAAACATTTTATTATAACTTTTAAATAAAACTTGTTAAATATAAAAGGATATTAATTGTTAACGGACGTATTTATATGTACGTACATGTATATATTATAATATATGGATGTTCTAGAAAAATCATATGTTCTTTTGCTGACAGATTTTGCAGAGCATTTTAAGATAAAAACTTTTATATAAAAATGTAATATGTATATATATAAAATGTTTGTATCAAGGCTATAATACTTTTCAAATTAAATTAAGATTAAAATTGATCAAAGTTAGCTAATTGTAGCATCTGAAATTTGCGCGCCCAGATATGATACATCGCACGCACGATTGCGAAAAACCTTTGACAATGGACTCTCTTTTTAAATATTGACATAATTGACGCGCTTATCGCAAAAGTATATAATTGTCGAAATTGGGTTTCCTATTTCAAAAAGTTAATAGTTTTATAAAATAATGGCGTTTTAAAATAGGAAATCGAAATTTGGCAGTTAAGTCACTTTTGCGGCAAGCGCCTCAATTTTGCATGAAATGATAAAGAGATCTTTTAAGCTTTGTCTTGTTCATTTATGATTGTTTTTAATGTCAGTATAATATTACGAAATATCATGAAATGAATAAAAATAAGATAAAGAAATGTTAATTGTATAAATTAGATTGAAAAGAACGTATACATTTTCAAAATTCACAGAATTAGGCATACTATTCTTTCCGAAATAAGATGTTTTTCTATTTTCTATTTTTCTATTTTTTTGAATATTTGGATAAAGAAATAGCTAGCTAAATTTGCAAATTTTAAATGTCTTTTATTCGTTTATGTTTTAAAAATAAATTTGACAAAAATAATAAGATATACAAAATTTATTATTACATCTAATACATATATAATTATAATCTTTCTCTCTAAAAGTGAATCAGTGGAATTTACTAATTTTCAATGTATATCATTTTTCAGTGACATATTTAGAACTGTAATAAACATTGAGTATATCCTGCAATGTCCTTTTAGTAATAATACTGATTCAAACAATATCACTAAAAGATAGTGAGTTTTTGGCAAACAGTTTTGAGAACTGAAATTCATTGTCTTTCAGTGATATTCACTGTTTGAATCAATATACTATCACTGAAAAAACATTGAATCACTCACTGATTATCACAGTTCTAAGTATGTCACTGGAGATAATATACACTGCAAATAAGTAATAATTCCACTGATTCACTTTTAGAGAGTTTGTTTATTTTGATACCTATTATTATAGAAGACCAGTGCAAATTAAAATTGAAGTTGTACTTTAAAGTATGATATTACGTATATTAAAATATAATATTACATTACTTTAAAACTATATAATAACTGTGTAATGACAATAATGTTTTGACGTTCAAAAATTTCAGAAATTTTAAAAACTAAATAAATTAATCAGAATAATCCTATCTAAAAAAAGGGCACATTAAATCGATACTCAAATCTATCGAAATCTCTTGAACGTCTCGCAGTTTATTATATTGTCTCTTTTTCGCAATAATAATTGGTTCTCTTTTCTCACTGCGCTAAGTTCGTGAGCGGCAAAATATTGCATATTTTGACAGTTGTGTGTACTGAGGTTGATGTAATATAATTGCAAATTATAGTAAAAAGTAGAAAATGTTAAATAGCGCGTAAAGGGCGCGTCTGTAATGCTATAGTATTGTAAAATAAGCAATTTAAAATTTGTATAGAGATATTTGTTTTTATTATTAGGTAAAGTTATAATAGTAAATATATATATATATATATATATATATATATATAATAGTAACAAAATAGGCAAATGAGAGTCGAGCGCAGTTATTGAGGCGCAAATTATCTCTTTAATATAATGATGAGATCTACATACAAAATTTAAATACAAAGTTTCCAGACGTTTTGACTCCTCTTCTAGAAGTTACCATTAGTGTACCTTGAATTAAAATATTTCATGATCTTTATGTGGGAGTCAATCAAAGTTTGCACAAACCGAGTGTATTGTCCACGTTGATTACAAAGCCATGTGGTATATGTTGTGATTAATATTCGCAAAGAATCATAAAATATAATAAAATGAAAAGTGGATCATTGTTGTAGTCGATATGTCGCAGGCAAATGGTTATATTTTGGGCCAGTAGCTAGACAAATTCTATTTACCTGGTCAAATGATTTTTATTGATTATATTTATTTTCTAACGTTATTTTCCTAGGCAAATGCTATTTAACTGAACCGTTTTTAGGCAAATAGAATTCAATGAAGTATACCTTCGCGCATACACTTTACAACGCAAGGCAAGGTTCCATACGGGTTTACAACTTTTTACACGAAGGGAGAGTCACCCCATACCAAGAAATGGTTTAGATTAGGTTAGTTTTTTTTTAGGTGACACCTCCCCCTCCCGCAGGAGGGGCGAAACATATTGCCTCCACGCATGTACTTTACAATGCGAAGCGAGGTCCCACATGGGTTTGTAACTTTTTACGCGAGGCGAGATCCTACGAGATTCTAAGAGAAGGTTTTATTTGCAGAAATAAAAAATACACAAATGAATGATCAAAATAGTAACCTTACTAAATACTGAAATCAATATGTATCATCAATATATATATACGTACTTCGTTCAATTCCATTTTCCTAAAAAACGTTCGGACAAATGATATTGCCTAGGAAAATAGCATTTGAACACAAAGCAATGAGGAAAAAGTCATTTAACCAGACAAATAGCACTTGTCTATAAGCCAAAAGCTACTGGTCCAAAATGACCATTTGCCTGCGACAGATATACAGCAATTGTTAATAACAAGAATAAATTACATTATTACTAAAAATCACGGCCCTAAGTTTCTCTAGCTTGCAAATAACGATCACGTTATCACTTCAACCGTCAAACTTGTAATGAGCAATGTATTTCAAATTTGACGGTTGAAGTAATAACGTCATTATTTGCAAGCTAGAGAACCTTAGGAACGTGATTTTTAATAATGATGTAATTTATTTTTTGTTATTAACAATTGCTTTATATCGATCACGACAATAATCCACTTTTCATTTACTGTATTTTATACGAATATTATTCGTTGCATACACCACATGGCTTTGTAATCAATGTGTGTTGGAATATTCTCTAGTGATCAAGGGATCAAGACAAAACGTATTGCCACTATGCTTGGTAACAGACTCACAATTAGCTAGACTGACTTCTTTATTCGCATACATACATAGGAGAGAGGAGGCGCTGAGGATAAAACAAAATACTGTGCACACGCACGTCACATCGCTCGTAGTCCTGTCGATAATATTCGCTAGATGACACTAGATATAATAGAGTGCACATGAATAACTTAACAACGTGGACGATACTCTCGGTTTGTGCAATCTTTGATTGACTCCCGCATAGAGATCATGAAATATTTTAATTGAAGATAATACACTGATGATAACTCGAAAAAGAGTCGAAACGTTTAAAAACTTAATTTGTATTTAAATTTTATATGTAGATCTCATTATTAAAGAGATAATTTACGCCCCAATAACTGTGCTCGATTCTCATTTGCCCGTTCTGTTTATTATTATTTGAAATTCGAGAGTCCTTTCTAGATTTTAGTAATATGTAATATTTGTATAATGTAATATTTTAATACATGATGTTTCACTAAACTGCATTTAATCTGCATTATTATTGTATCAGTACAGTTTTCATCAAAACCTAACACGACGTCAGTGCTGCATCAGTTTTTTCAGTAGAAAACGCTATTAGTTTAACTACCAGTTTTAATAAATTAAAATAAATAATTATTTATTTATATTTTTACTATAGATGCAAGTAAGCTTTTATTTTGAGTCGCAACGAAGGGGAGAAGGGGAGGGGGATTTATTAGATGCAAGTAAACATCAGTACTCATTAAATTATTTAACAGCGTGATAATACGGTTCTGTTTTGCGTTGAATCCAATAGTAACGGCTTGCAGTTCGTTGAAGCTAGAGTATGTAAAATCACATAATTATATTTAAATATTAATTGACACCTATATTTCACTCGTCTTTGGCCTCTTATTCTGACTAATTATTTACTTTATTTTCTTTTATGCTCATTATCTTTCATTAACACATACATTTCCATATCGCACCAGTTTTATGACTTGTCACCACCGACTTGTCCGATGAACTACGTAACACAAAATATGTTAATAAAAATCAATAAAACTAGATAATAATAGGTATCAAAATGAACAAAAAATTATTGTGCGTATATGTATTAGATGTAATAGTAAATTGAGCATTATATCTTATTATTTTTCTTAAATCTAATTTTAATAAACGAATATTAATGACATTTAAAATTTGTAAATTTTGCTATCTATTTCTTTATTCAAGTATTTAAAAAATAAAAAAATAACTTATTTCGAAAATACCTAATTCAGTGAATTTTAAAAATGTATACGTTCTTTTTAATCTAATTCATACAATTAACATTTCTCTTATTTTTATTCATTGATACTTTTTATTAATATACTGACATTAAAAACAAGACAAAACTAAAAGTTTTTTTCTTTTTCATTGTATGCAAAATTGAGGCGCTTACCGCAAAAGTAATTTAATTGCCAAAATTTGATTTCCTGTTTTAAATCGTTACTAACTTATAAAACTATTAACTCTTTAAAATAAGAAACTCAATTTCGGCGATTAGACACTTTTGAGATAAGCGCTTTAGTTATATCAATATGTAAAAAGTAGGTAATGATCAAGGGTTCTTCGCAATCGCTGGCAATCGATTGTACCATGTCTGATGCTACAATATTGGTTAACTTTAATCGTTTATAATTTGAAAAGTATTATAGTCTCGACATTTTTATATAAGAGACTTCATTTTTAAAAACTCTCTAGAATGCGCCAATGATAGAACATACGACTTTTTTGGAACATTCTATATACAGGGTGTCTCAGTAACTCTGTTACAATATCTCCGTTACCGTTAATGATATGCGAAAATGCCTAAAAAATAATTTATTTGGTTCAAAAGGACACATATTGTGATTGGTATTATTTTTCCTCAAGATCTTACTTTTAGAGATTTTAAGGTTCGATGTTTTTTTTTAAATAGGACTGCATATTTCTAACATTATAGCGTAATAGCCGAGGCCGAGATGAATGGCCAATGATCTTATAATACAATGACCTTCACGTGATCTTGAGTATGAAAAATTCAGAAATTTTGAGAAATGGATGTGAATAATAAATTAAATAAGTACAACAAAAAAATTAGTACAAGAAAATTTATTGTAATAAGTGTTCAAAATTAATTCCATTGACTTCTAAATATTTGTTAATTCGATTACGAAAAGAGCGTACATCTGCGAGTATTTGGAATGTTTCATTGTCACAAGCTTGACGAATTCTTTTTTTCATTTCGTTACATACATAATAGATTGTGTCGAAAAAACTTTCTCTTTGATAAAGCCCTATAGAAAAAAAATCTAGAGAATTCATATCAGAATTCAAATGCTCAAACGCAGCTTGAAATCTCTAGAGTCCTAGATTATCAGAGAAGCGCGACCAATGTTACGAGTCCTGATTGGACTCGCAAATGGCCAATTATAAGAATGATTCATCGGTATTATAAATGGCTGCCGAATGAATAAATTTATATCGATAATTGTTATGGTAAGTTAGAACATTTTATTTAAATATAATAATATTTATTCACGCTATGGTACATAAAAATATTATTTTTTAACTTTTTTTCTTATCTTTAAGGATATATTTCATAATCCGTCTACAATTCGACGCAATTTTTAATATTTTTCTAGTACTTTTGCGATACTGCTATAAGCCGGTCGCGCTTCTCTGATAATCTAAGACTCTAGAAATCTCTAAAAGTACGATTTTGAAAAAAAATATTATATAATATGTGTCCCTTCGAACCAAACAATTAATCTTAGGCACATATTATTAACGGTAACGAAGATATTGCCTTGTAACAGAGTTACTGAGCGTTACCCTGTATAATTATGCGATATATTATGAGTTATATATATCGCATAATTGTACATACACATAATTGTAGAATTTTAATTCATAATATACATCTCTAAATTTATGTATCCAAAAAATTTTTTAAAATATATGTTACAAAGACACGAAAGATTAACTTAGAAAAAAATAGGAGTCAAAAAACATTTATTTTAAGATTAAAAAATATTAAAATATTTTGTTATATTTTTAAATTTTGAAAATTAGTACTTTTAAAAAGTATTGTAAATAGTTTTAAATAACGTAACTTGAAGCAATATCTTTTAGTACCTATCACCTAATTACGATATTTTATTTATAAAGTATGAATTTTAAAAATTTGAAAAAATATATGTTAAAAAAATCAACGCAAGTATTCTCTTTCAAACAAATTCCATAAATATATTTTTAAAAATATTTTTATTTTTTTAAATCTTAAAATAAACTTTCAACTCTTATTTTTTTCTATTGTAAGTTAACCTGCAATGTTTGTACAGCACCCATTTTTTCAATTTTTTAGATATGTATATATATTCAACAATATATTTTAAAAATAAAAGTTTGGTAAATATACGATAATTTGTATATACAAGGTATCTCGTACTCAATGGTATAGTGCTTGTGGGAAGGTAGTGTGGACCAAACAAAAAAGTCCTCTACCATTGTGAACAAAAAAGTCCTCTACCATTTTGCGATCTTTACAATAGTTATCGAGATACTAATCATTAAAAAAACAATTTACGCCAAGTGTATACAAGTGTATCGTACATTAGGTACATCTTATCTAAACCAAAAATATTATAGATCGGAAGA
>NW_012026779.1:1032835-1033660 GCF_000956235.1 Wasmannia auropunctata
GTGCAGGGGGGAGGGGCCGAGCCCCTGCTCGGCCCCTCCTCCCGCCTATTATTTAGCTAATATCTATTGCAGAAACAGAAAATACGTGCTTTAATGCTCCTACTTATTTAGTAAGGCGAAGATTTAATAAATATTCAACTTAATATACTTTCTACCTTGCGTAGGGGTCTGTCTAATCTTTTCGATGTCTATTATTTTTAGTATATTGTAGACTCATCTATTTAGTAAGGCAAAGATTTAATACATATTTCTACCTTGCGTAGGGGTCTATTTAATCTTTGTCTTACTAAATAGATAAGTCTATAATATTCTAAAAATAATAGATACCGAAAAGATTAAATAGACCTCTACGCAAGGTAGAAATATGTATTCAATCTTTGCCTTACTAAATAGATGAATCTACAATATACTAAAATAATAGACATCGAAAAGATTAGACAGACCCCTACGCAAGGTAGTAAAGTATATTAAGTTTGAATATTTATAAATTTTTCGCCTTACTAAACAAGTAGTAGCATTAAACCACGTACTTTCTGTTCCTGCAATAGATATTAGCTAAATAATAGACAGACCCCTATGCAAAGTAGAAAGTATATTAGGTAAGTTGAATATTTATTAAATCTTCGCCTTACTAAACAAGTAGGAGCATTAAAACACGTATTTTCTGTTTCTGCAATAGATATTGGCTAAATAATAGGCGGGGGAGGAGCGGAACCCCTCCCCCCTGCAACCCCCCTCCGCGCCTGCGCCCATACTTTTTTTAAATAATTTAATAATATTTGTTAATATTTATTTTAATAATATTTAATAATAATTTAATAATAT
>NW_012026779.1:1033710-1034321 GCF_000956235.1 Wasmannia auropunctata
TTAATTTTAAAAATAATGAAAGTTACAGGAACTGTTCGAAGTGGCCACCATCGCACTCAATACACAAGAGCGCATCGAAGAAGATTTGTTGTAGCGCTAATAATCATATTAGGCGATAAAGTGGCAATGGGTTCTATTATTTTGTCTTCTAATTTTTCGAGATCACCAATCGGTTCTTGGTAAACATATTGTTTTAAGTAACCCCATAAAAAAAATGTCCATCATGTGTCTGTCAGCCATTCGCCGTTAACAATTATATCTCTATCTGTAAGCATCAACTCTGTAACATTTTCTTTCATGTAAGGTTCTGCTTCGTTAACATTTTTTTTTTCTTACAGATTCGTTATAATTTTTTTGAGCCACTGTTGAATCATATGGGATTGGCATTGCATCACGTTTTAATGATTTTCTTTTACTTTTAGGATTGAAAGATTTTGCAGTAAAATGATTTTCGCATAATCCGACACGTCGAATAGTAGTACAAGACCATTTCGTCATATTAATATTTCCTATAATAGTAAAATAAAATGGAAAGATAGAAATTTATAATTATACAACAGCGTTTAATAACTTAATGCGATACAAATATTAAATGATGCGATAACAATAAT
>NW_012026779.1:1034371-1036616 GCF_000956235.1 Wasmannia auropunctata
GTATTATATTACCATAAGTTATATATAAAAAACGGGCGCGCCAAGTATGCTGCTGCTGGAGATTTCTTCCCATCTTTAATTTTTCTGTCACGTAATTTGCTACTTGTTATCAAAATCCCTTTTTAATTTCTGCAGCCCTCATTAAGCTATTTATTGCATTTTGTTGCGTCGTGGTAGAAGCGAAAGCGGACGGTTGGATCGACAGATTGAGAGACGATTGAGCGAACAGACTTTTATTTCGACAATTACAAAAAAAACTAACAAAAAAACAGAGTTACAATAATTACTGTCGTAATCGCAAGTTCGCGGCGAACGAACGGCAAGGTGACGGTGCGACAGAGCAACGCGAGCGACCGAAACCGAGAGAATCGAGAGCTTTCTGAGAAAAAACTGAGAAAGAAAAACCGACACCGGGCGCGAGAGCCGAGGTTTTATACCCCGGTTGACCGGACGTGCTGGAGCGACCACTGGCAACGCACGTGATCATCAGCTGACGCGGAAGCAGATCAGCTGTTTTCCCAAAATCAACTCTCCCCTTTGGCTCAGATGTTTTCTGGTTTACAGATTGCGCGGCCAAGGGCGGCGTACCTGCGATTTCGTGCGTGACTCAGTATTATCGCAAAATTAAGCCTGGAAATGACCGCGATTTGATGCGACGTTATGAGTTTGGAACACATTTCTTGTTTTTATTTTTTACGTATACATTGAAAATAATACAACATGGATTTTATTTGTTTAATTTGATACAATATTTTTTTACGAGGTATATTATTTTATTTAATTTTTAATTCAATTACAATAAATATACTTGAAATAATATTTTGATTTCACTTTTTTTGGTAATATTATATTTTTAATTTATTAAATTAAATTTTTTTTAAAATCATGTATACGTTAATATAACTTAAATTTTGTTTGTTTAATTTGATACAATAGTTTTTTTTGGGATGTATTAATTACAAAATAATTTTGTGTGATTGTTATATATTGAAGATGCGATTTAGGTTTTTTTATGATTTAACAACAGTTTCTTTTTCGAACTTATATTATAAATATATTTAAGATGATACAAAGGTCTCATTTTTTAAAAATCTGATACAATTTTTTTCGAGATAAAAACGTTAAAAAATATACTTGGCGGTATTTTTACATTTTTAATGTTAATGTTGACTTAACTGTTTAGAAGATGGAAATCCGGACGGCGGAAGAATGAAACGACGTACCGATGGAGGGTAGATAAGTTATCGATCTTCATCGTGGAGTTCTCGCGGTCGAGTTCCGACTTTCTTGGTGTCCTTGATTCCCTCGCGGGGTTTCTTTGGGCCCGGTGTCAGGTTCGGACTCTCCTGCGGTCATCCGATCACTCGCAACGTTTAGACTAATCGAGCATTGTGTCTGGTCTTATCCTGGACTGAGTACATTAAACCAACATCCAGCTGGAGCAGAGGTAAGGCCAATATTATGGCGACCTTATCCTGAGCTCATCCTGCTAGACGTAGGATGCCCGGTTATTACACGCCACTGGTAGTGCCTTAATTGCGTATATACTGCAAGCTGCCCCGAAGACGGCGAGTCTGAGTGTATTCATGTATACTCGAATCTTGCCCTCTGTGGGATACATGCCCTTGCAATGAAGGTGGATCAGGTGTCCTGGCTTTACGAAGTCCAGTGCGCCGGATCAATGTTGTTTGGAGCCATAACTCCTAGCGGCTGTTCTTGGCGGTTGCGTTGTACTAATGCTCGAGGACGTCTGGGCAGTCGCGTTTGTGAAGGTGCTGGAAAGTCATAGGTTGAGTGCGGCTCTTCCGACTATTTTGGTGTCCTTAATTCCTTCTCGGTGTTTCTTTGGGCCCGGGGTTAGGGTTGGGCTCTTCTTCAGGTTACCGGTGGATCTCCATTTTGATGATCGGACTCTAGTCTCTGACGGATACTTCATCCAGATTACCGTAAGGCTAAGTCCTTAATCCGGGCTCATGTTTGGAGAATCTTGTCTTATTCTTGTCGGTATCAGACTTTAGCCCTTGGGCCTTTCAAAGAATGTGAGAACGTCCCTCGAATAAAGTGTGTCGTTTGGAACGTGCTTTGATATATCTCACGAGATATAGCATTTTGTGTGTCTGTCAAGAATTGTGAGTTAGGGCGTATGGTCGGGTCAATTTTGAGCGCGATTTATGCACGGATCAGAGATTACTCGAATTTGATACGATCGATTTCGTCTTCTTCCGCGTGGGGCTTACTTTTCGTT
>NW_012026779.1:1036666-1048384 GCF_000956235.1 Wasmannia auropunctata
CTTTTTTGTTAATAACTTTTTAACGAATAACGAGCGACGGCTAAAACCTCTTGATAATCACTCAGGGTCATGACCTTGACAACATACATGAAGGTCAAGGTCATTGGGGCTGGGTCCGTTGTTATCAATATTTACCATTCAAAACCAGAAAAATATTTGTTTAATAAATCGTTTAAATTATTCAAAATTATATGCAGCAAAAGTTTAATACCATTGTCTTTCCAAATAATTTTAAGTTTCGTTAAACAAACTTAAGGTTATTAAAAATAGAATTATAGTGAAGCAAAAACTTGGCCATTATGTAAAATTTGTTTTTTTTTTAAATGATTAGTATCTCGATAACTATTGCGAAGATCACAAAATGGTAGAGGACTTTTCTGTTCAGTTTAGTCCACACTACCTGCCCACAAGCGCTGTACCATTGAGTACGAGACACCCTATACATAGTACCGGTCAAAAGTTTGGATGAATCTGTATAAAACGATTATACTCGTAAAAAAAATAAAAATATATAATGTACAGAAAATTCATTGCATAAAGACTACATTTGAACATAATTTAAATTTTTTCCTAAGAAAAAATATGTTAAAAAATAAATACTTTATAGTAATCTAATTTTTAAGTTCTGGCACAGTCATAATTTATTTTTATCAATGTACTCTCCTTGGGCTTTTATTACAAATTCTTCTATCCTTTTTATTAATTTATATAAATAGCGTTTCCGCTGGAATAACTTACCAAGTAATATTGTGGAATGCCACCTTTTCCATAACCATTTTCTGAATAACTGGGGTAGTTTTCACTCAATTTTCGAACTTTTTTGTGTTTTGGTATCAGTTATACATTCAAAAATAAGAATCAATGTGCAATAATTCGAAATCACGGGTAATTTTGTTTATACAAACGTTGAAAAATTGCAATTTTTCTGGAGAAAATTCATTATCTCTGAAAGTTCTCAAAGTTCCACGCAAAGATCCCTCGAGGGTTTTTGGGGTTGCTGATTACGAATCCGTGGCCAGATTTCTAAAATCCAAGATGGCGGACTTAAAATAAAAAAACGATGCAAATGTTATGAATATGTATTTCTTGGGATTTTTTAGGCCGCTGATTACGTCAGATTTCAGAAATACAAGATGGCGGATCCAACATGGCGGACCCGAATTCGAAAAACGATGGAAACCTTATGAAAACGTATATATCTGGGGGTTCAGCGATTTTACACTGAATCAGCACTGTTTTTCGGATATAGTCGTCAATTCGCCATCTTGAATTTTGGGAATTTGATTACGATTCGTAACCCCGAGATCTTCCAGAAATACGTTTTCGTGACATTTGTATCGTTAGTCAAATTTTAGTCCGCCATATTGGATCTGCCATCTTGAATTTCGGGAATCTGATCACGAATTTGTAATCAGCGACTCCAAGAATCCCCAGATATACATTTTTATAAAATTTGCATTGTTTTTCGAATTCGGGTCCGTCATATTGAATCCGCCATTTTAAATTTCTAAATTTTAACCTCAGATTTGTAATCAGTAACCTCGAAAACTCCCGAGTACCAATTTTCAAATTAATCGTAAGTAAGGAAAAATGTATACTTCAAAGGGTTATTATTTGATAGGATCATTCCAATGCGCCTATTCAACTTACCCCATAAAAGTTCTGTTGGATTCAGGTCAGATGGTGACTGGGGAGACCAGATGGGGAGACCATGTTCTTTAGAATTTTGAACTTTTCTTGGTTTTCGATATTCTCGATATTATAATTTATATTTTAGACATCGTTAAGTATATCTGTCACGCTCATTACGAAACTCGCTTTTGTTTAACAAATAGGGAAAATCGCATTCAAACTTTTGACTAGTATTATAAGTGTATGTTAAAAATTAATACTGTACCTATAATTTCTTATAGTGCATTTTTCATTTAACAAGGTTCTAATTTTTTTTCACTCAGGAACACTTTTAACCCAATAAAATTGGCTTTTATGGAATTTATAAATAACAATTTGATCTAAAAACTTATTTTAATATAATCATTTTATTTTTGACTATTACAAAAAGTTTATTGTTAATTTTCAATTTAGTTTTATTTTACTTTTATTAGTTTATAATATTATTAGTCTAATACAGTAATAAAAAGTTAACTCAATTTATTAATCTATACCAAATTATTTTTACATTTTTATTATTAGAATGTCTCAGCGAGAACTGCCATCAAAATTAGTGCAAAACAATGATAATTTTGCACATCATCATCCATTCCACGTCGAACACGCCTGTTCGCCAACTTATTGACAAGACATTTTATAATTTTTAATAGACATGACTTTTTCGTTAAAAAAAGCTAACAGAAATTATACGTTTATTTAAAATATATATAATTGGAAGAATGCGATATCTTTTACGTGAAAAATTTAATTCCGTTATTTATTAAACTATCAGCATTTTAATTAGTTAATAGTTAAATTATTGTAAATTATACTGTTTGGTATCAAAAGAGCGTAATTTCACAACAATCAACAGTTTATGAAAATAATTTAAAATTTATAATAAACATGTAAAATTATTTATTTTCTTTTGAAAAAATCTGTTTTATTCAAATGTTTAATAAAGTAGATTTGAAAGAGCAGTGTTTTTATCAGAGTTTGATATTTTTCCTTGTCCTCCTTCAAAATTTCTCTCTTTTTTTCCACTCTATCTTGAAATTTCTTAGTATTTTCTATTACATAAAAAAATTAATTATCGTAGATTTTATTTCATGACTAAGCTTACGTCCAAATTTTTTGTTTTAATAAATAATTTTGGAAAACTTGCAGTCAAAGTATTTTAATTTTTATTTTTATGTTATTATCTTCAAGTTAAATTTATTAACATAGACTTATAAAATAGATAAAATATAAATAAAATATATGTATTCTATCATAATCATATGTCAATATGTCAAGCCATGCCGAGTCTCTTCACGCGAGCCGTCGCGTTGCGAGCACCCGAGATTATGAGATCTCAATAACGGTCAAACCGATTAAGTTCCTAAGGCTTAAGGGGGAACACCACTGTGACGGCCGAAAAAAAGACTATTTTGCTGAATTTTTTGCGATAATTAATAAGTTGTATGAATTATTATCTTTATATATTTGAAACAACCGACCGTTTTGAGCGCGGACTAGCTCGTCGCGGGTCGGGCTCTCGACGTGGTTCGTGCGAAGAGACAGAAAGGATCGTTAAATGCGAGGCTTAGGAGAGCGACAAGGAAGGAAAATAATTGCTCCTGTATTTAATAGTGATTAAGAGAACATGTATTTTCAATGGTCTCGCGGGGCGAGGGAATACAGAGGCGAGTACCTCGCGTGGTACTCGCGGAACGCGCGGGACGGAGCGCACAAAAAGCCCCGGGGAACGCGTATTCCGGCGCCGATCCTTGGCGGACTAACGCCACGTCAGGATGCCTGTACGAATTACAGACGATCGCGGGAGAGATAAGTGACACGGGTGTGTGTCGGATAGCGGACCGGGATGACGAGAACCGAACAAATCTTCTTAAGTAATCGCGCGATGCTTCGTGGTGGAGTCGCGGTACGCCTTGCGGGGTTACTCCGCGGTGCTCAAATAGTCCCTTCGAGCGCGAGGCCGAGGATCGGCAATCGCTTTGCGTGGGCGTTTTACAAGGAGCGACTATCGTTCGATTCCGTCTCCCCGTCGGAAATTACAAGTCAAAATACTTGTCCGAGACAATCCGGACGTCCGATATACGGCGGGCGCGGTGACGGCGATTGGCGCGCGAGCGCACGCGTTCGCGGCGTGCATGGGCACGTGGCCCGATATCTACGGCGAATCTCGTTTTTCGCGACACAAGAAAGTTAACGCACTCTCTCGATACAGAATTTAATTCACGACACGCAGAGACTCTAATAAATCCGACACACACAGAACGGCAACACGAGCGCTCTCGCGACTTACAATTACACGATACAAACACGCGGTGACTCGGCCGGGCGAGGGCGAACGCAACGGCGACAATCTTAATGACTCGAAATTAGCGCAATCGAGCGGGCGGTGCGATTTCGGATTCTCGCTACAAGCGAGACTCGCGGCTCTATCTTACAGGGCCCTTGCGGCCGTTATACAGAAGGACTCGATACTCTCACACGGCCCTCTCGTCTCGCGGAACGGCGACTCTACAAATTAGCGACGTTCGTCTCACCAAATGCTCTCCAGCTCCTCACTCTTCTCGTCTCTCGAAACTCAACTCCGATCTTTACTGCTTGAGGCTCGGCGGTGGTTCCTGCGTCCCTTACAATAGCCACGTTAGGTAACGACGACGATCACGTTCACGTTCGACGATCACGTTCGTGCCGGTTCTTCGCAGCGCCGGGAGCACGTTGGTAGCGGGGCCATCTGCCGGTTTCCTCTATCTCTTCCTGTCACGTGAGTCCCTCTTTCGCGACCCCCTGCGCCGCAGGAGGGTAGCATTCGTCGCGGGCCCCGTGATAACGGGCGCGCGATTTCAAAGTGGTCTCGCCGGGAGGGCTTCTGGCCCTCGATACGTGGAGCGAGCTATGGTGTCAGCTCTCCTGCGCCCTTGTACTACCGGGGTCTCCTGGCAGGGCCGTCGGCTCGCTCCAAAAACTCTGTAAAAGAGAACAGCAGTAAGAGGGCTTCGTGATGGAAGAAAAAGAAAGAGTAGTTACGTGACCTGTGCTCCCGTCTTGCGCTGAGTGTATGTCTCGGTAACCTCTCGTCCTGGGAGTCCTCGTTGCTTGGAGCCAGTGAGACGATGCTTTCATACAGTCTTTTCCGAACAGTCGCCATCCCTCGCTTATTTCGGTCGGTGTATGGCCTAACTGCTTAACTCTAGTATAAAATTTTAAGTCGCGGAACATGGCAAATCGTAGATGCGCTCGCCCTCGAAAGTCGGAAGACGCAGGATCCACTTGGCCTTTGCGGTCAGGCTATTGAGCCCTTGTGACGGACGTTGTCGCAAAACGTCACAATATATTTAAGATTTTATTTTAAAAAAATCATAAACTAATGTTAATATTTGTGGCCTCCGTCTTCGATAACGTAAAGCTTTAGTGGAAAAACATGGGTGCATGGGCGTCCGTGATGCGTCTGAACGGGATGTCTAAAATCAAAAATTCTTTTTTCATTAAAAAAAATGTAAGTGTAGTTTCAATTAAGCGTACGGATTTTTTTAAAAAATAATTTTTAACAAAATGGCACTTTTCTAAAAAAATAGTTCGCTATTTTGCGAAAAAAATCATTACTTTTGAAAATTATTTTTCAAAAAATAATCTGATTGAAAAAATCATACGCTTAACTAAAGACAATTTTGTTGTGAACATACTGTCCAAAAATCAAGTCATTCGGATAAAAATTGGCCGAGATACAAGCGCCCAGCTACGAAAACGTGATTTCGAGAAAAACGCGTTTAAAGTTTTACGCGGTCGGGCGTATATACAGGGTGGACCATTTTAATCCATCCAGTCGAATATCTCGAAAATCAAGCCCGGGAGAGAAAAATTTTTCAGACAAAAGTTTTTGGATTTCAAGGGGGACATAAGATGATAACATTGATTTGACCCTGAGTGGCGTTGTCAAGGTCAGGACAAGGTCACTTTAAATTTTTTAAATGGAACCCCCAATTTTTCATTATATGTTCTTATAGCACGCCTCCTTACACCTCCAGAACTTTCGAAAACACATAAATAAAATATTTTTTTATGAAATAAATCTTGAATTATGAAGCTTGAAAGTTGGAGTACTGTCGGCATTAGCATCATCCAAGGTGTTCGAACAATGGTTAAAATTTTTTGAATATTGTTCAGGATCATGAGATTGATAAAAGCCAACGACCTTGGTCATCTTTAGCTAGTGTTTGGACACCTTGGATGATGCTAATGACGACAGTACTTCAAGTTTCAAGCTTCATAACTCAAGATTTATTTCATAAAAAAATATTTTATGTATGTGTTTTAGAAAGTTCTCGAGGCGTGCTATAAGAAAATGATATAATGAAAAATTGGGGGTTCCATTTAAAAAATTCAAAGTGATCTTGTCCTGACCTTGACGACGCCACTCAGGGTCAAACCAATGTTATCATTTTATGTCTCCCTTGAAATCCAAAAACTTTTGTCTGAAACATTTTTCTCTCCCGGGCTTGATTTTCGAGATATTCGACTGGATGGATTAAAATGGTCCACCCTGTATATACTGTGTATACTCTGAACACGTGCTATTTTATTACATATTTACTATAGTTCCATTGTGAATTTTAACATAATATTTTAGGGACATATTTTTAAGACCTCAAGCATTACAAAAATGCAAAAACATCGATTTTTTGAATCCGTCACAATGGAGTTCCCCCTTAATCGACAACTTGGGTTCGGGTTGTGTAATAAAAGTGTTTTTATTTTTTTTCTACGTGTCCTACGAGCGGAGATATTGCAATGCAAAGTCCGACATGCGGGATTTATGTGTTATGTCCAAACCCCAGGATATTTAGTTTAGTTTGTTGAGTGATAGAACGAGTCCCGTGTGAGAACGAGATGGGACTGGAAGTGGAGGGGGTAAGGAAGGACGCAACTAGATAAGCTATCTTGCACAGAGACGCACGATGCGAGTCGAAGGCGCTTTAACAGGTTAGGAAAATGAGTCAACGTCCTGAAAAGGACGATATTACTCGTTTGTACCAATCAGCGCGATCGTTGGTCCTGTTTTAGTCAGGGAACTTAATTGCTATGATTTGGGATCATCCTGTGCGACTCCCTAGGCGAAAAGAGATGTGAAGTGGGTGAAGTCGTTTAATTAAAATAAAGAGAGTTGAATTTAAACATAACAATTGCGTTTATTACTGTCTAAGTTAACAAGATAATGTCTAACAAATTTGAGTGTGACAAGTTAAGTAAACGAATTTAGTAATTTAATTTCATTTGAAATATTAAGTAAAAGGTTACAATCGTAGTTTGCTACTAGCTGAATTAAGCTCATGTTTCGAATATTATAATTACGAAAATATCGCGTTTAGAGTTCAAGGCTTAGCGGTTTGGAAATTATTTATAATAATGGAGATTACAAATAATAATGGGAATGGTGTCGCGATATTCCGAAATTCCGCCGAAAGCTCGGCACGCTAACAACGCAACGAATAGTACAACTCTTAACACGAAATGAACACGAAATAACTCTTAAATAACGTACAAATGACTTGGCTGTGGCAAGGCGAGCGCAACTACTTTACTTCGTGTAATTCTATGTCGGGCGGACGGCGCGGCACACGGACTCTACTCGCGGACATACAATTACACGGACAACGGAACTTTAACGGCGCGATCCGCCCGTCAATGAAACCGGCGGCTGACAATATAATTCGGCGACATTCGTCTCACCAAGAGCGGCAGCTAAGGTCTTGTCTCGAACCCTTGTACGGCACTCGGTAGCTAATGCGGGATCCTGCGTCCTTCCTCGGTAACGACCACAGCATAAGTGTCGCTCGATAGTCCTTCCGACAGCATGCAGGTAGCAGGGTGTCACGGGTTCGGCTGATAACGCGCCGATTGGCCCTTGCCCTGCGAGCGCGACGCCCACGAATCGCGGCGTCACACGTGATCAGATCGCCCGCAATCGGCGGCGCAAGCTTCAAATCCGACTTTTCCGGGCTTCGGGACCTCGACCTTCTCTGTTCTTCGGCGGCCGTGTATGCATGTCCGCCCTGTCCCAGCACATTTCGTCGTCGGCAACCGGGTCCTCGGCAACCATGAGAGTCCATCGCTTCAATGTAATGTGCTTTCCTCACGGATTGCTGCGTGCTCCGTACTTCCCGCGACGAGCCAATCGTTCCAATGCCGGTGTCTTCCTCTTTCTCGCCGGTTGGTGAAGACGACGAAATTTTATACGCGCAAGTTTGGCTATGCCGCCAATCTCTACCTATTGTTGCGCTCGTGATAAAAGAAAGGATTAAATAAGGCGTGTGAAAATATAACAAGAAACGCAATGCTCGCCTCCATAAATCGGGGAGGACACAGGATCCAAAACCGCGCTTCCTCGGTCGGGCATTATGACCCTTGTGACGGACGGTCAAAAAACGTCACGTCACAATATATTTACATGTTATATTTGTCATTAATCTTCGGGGAGCTCCTCCAGCGTGGCAGTGGAAGGGAGAAAGAAATTGATGATTCTGGAGCTCTCTTCTTATAGGTATAGAAATCAAAGACACCTTTTCTTTCTTGATCAATATTATATTTATTATATAAACTCCGAATTTAACACTAGAGACGGAGTACACCATGTGCTTCGTTTGGCACGCTGCTCCAGAATGTCGATCGGAGCGCACGCACGCCTCCCGTGGCCCGCCGTATCAAAAGCGCCGAGTCACTAGCCTAGTGTATAAGCCAGATAGCTATGCCGGTGACCCTGCATTGCCATCATGGTACGAAAGTCACACGCAAACATTATATTTCAACAGAAATTATAAAAGAAAAGAACGGGAATTAAATAAGGGAAGAGGGAGCCATGGAGAAATAATGGGATGAAGTCGTTAGGACTGAGCCTAACGACCACGAATTTCCTCGATACTGAAATCATCCGGACCTATAGTGTAAATACCGGGTTCCAACGGGGAAAGCTGTTGAGGAAACTGGAAAATTAACGACTCAAAAGAATCGTGCTCTCCGTAATAATAATAGAAACGCAAACGAGGAAGGGGAAGGAGACAGATTTAGCGCTCACTAGTTGGAAACGGCGAGGGCAATTAGAGACAAGTCGCGGAACAAAGATATCGAAACCACAAAGGGTTTCGATGAGATTATTCACAAGGAAAGAAAGTGGAAAAAACTTATTTTTCTGGTGAGATGTCGGTTCTTGATTCCGTCCTTGGCAGGTACGATGGTCACCTGGTTGTTGTCGCACGGTAGCTCGGATCACACGCAAACTTAAGTTCGATTAAATTTAACTCCGTGTTTTATGTGAAAAACTCGAAGTTGTGTCATACATAAGTGAACAAGATTCGCGGGTTTAAAATTCGTGGAGCTACCTTTCGAGATGGCAATGTTCAGTGAGTGAGTGATGTTCTGAGAGAGCGATCCGAGAAAGTTCCCGGTTTATATAGGAGATCTCAAGGGATGTGGAATGTCTGGAGTTGAAAGAGTTAAGGTTTGATTGGCATGGTGGTATTAAGCTATCTCTTGATTTGTTAACCTTCACTTAATCTAGTTTGAGATAATTCACTCCGCCCGTCTTACATTGTTAAGTTTTACAGCTATTAGTTGGAGGTACTACGGTTTTCGGGGAAACGCTACCCCTACTATTACAGTTTTTGGTTTGATTAGTCATCTATTGAAGGTTCGTTTTAGCGCGATCCCAGACTTCCGGGGATGCCTACTTTCGCTTGACAAAAACACTATTTTTCAAGATTTCCATTAGTCATCGATTTCTCCTTTTATTGAGAGACCTTGAAGTCTTGAATCCTAGTCAGGGCTTAATAGTTGAAAACAGATAAATCGCCTTTTTTGCTGAGGAGGTAACTTTCTCCTCTTACGGAATTTTGGAAATCTAGAGCATGTTTCTGTTATGTATCAGAGTCTAGTTTGTAAACCCACCATTAGTATTGGGACTTCTCCACCCTCTTTTCTTACTCTCTTCAGACTCTTCAGAGTTATGGCCGCTAAGAACAAGCACGCGACGTGTGTATCCGTGTCTCTCAATAAAAGTGCCAGTACGCTATTTACCAAATCGTTAATAATCCTCTTTCCCCGGTCAACCCTGCTGAAAATGTTCGATTAAAACCGATTAAAACGTAATCTGTTTTAATCGATTTTAATCGGTTTAATCCGCGCCCGGATTAAAAAGTAATCGGTTTTAATTCCGAACGAATTATAATTAGTTTTAATATTATTTTTGTGGATTATTTCTAATCTGAAATCATTATATTTTAATCCATATTGTTGTCAATTCAAATCCCAGACAGCACAAAACATTAAAAGCTGACAAAAAGATGTCTTTTTCAAGATATTGATTTAGCTAAGCGAAAAGATATCTAAAAGATGACGAAAAGATGCCTTTTTAAAGTTGTCTTTTGGATGAACGTAAAAGATATCTTAAAGATATCTTTTACTTTTATCCAAAAGACAACTTTAAAAAGACATCTTTTCGTCATCATTCTATAGTTATTTTTTTGACAAGGCGAAAAGTCGACTAAAAGACATTCATTCGTATAACCTAAAAAAAATTAATAGAGCTATTGCATTTGTTGTACGACGAATTTTTCGAGCGTTCCGGCCTGTCTTTATCTGGTGATAAGCGACAACTGATAATTTTTTCTGTAATTGTAATTGGCTACAGTAATTTTTGCTCTGAGTCATGTAATTACTCAGATAACCTGCAAATCTGGATTTGGACAAATAACGACAAATATTTGCTATAAGTTTTGGCGTCAGAAATAGTACAAATTTGCAACAAAGTTTGTCTTATCAAATGTTGTTGACAAAGTATAACAATAACATATACTAAATAATAAAAATATATATAACATTATATATACTGGAAAGTATAAATCCTTCGTATCGAAGTATCATTAGCTCAGCGTTAGCGTATAAGTCTGATTTTCTTGGAATCTCAAGTTCGAATCTTGATGTGTTTTCAAAAATTGTAAACCTGCGTATAAATTGTAATTAATAAAATAACAATAATACGAAATAGTTAAACACAAATTAAACTCTAAAAATAAAATGTAATCGTAAAATAAGAAAACAATTTTTTTGTTAAAATTTTTTTTCTTAGTGTATCTATAGCTGCGTTTCGCAAAGTGCATCATGCACATGATTTATCTTTATCCTTTTATCCTTTTATCTTTGTTTAACATTTGGTGAACACAAGGATATCATGATACATCATGCGCATGATGCGCTTTGTGGAACGCAGCCTATGTATGTGGATATGTCGAAAAAATTCTTAGAAAAATTGATATTCACAAAAGTCATCTTTAAGTTATCATATGGATAAAACCATAAAAATAACTAGGGCGACATCTGTCGCCTTTTAGTCATCTTTTCGTCGACTATATTCTTTTACTAAAAGATATTCTTATAACAATTTAGTCACCATTTAGTCATCTTTTAGACGACTTTGTGTTGTGGAATAAATCTGAATAACCGTGTGGATATATGTATAATATCCAAAATAATCCGCTTAAACATTTCATGCGTCGGTAGTGACCGTGAACTGCTGCGAGAAGTCCGGGTAATTCAACCGGTGCCGTAATTAGCTTTTCTTTTGTCTCGAATGCGCGTTGTTGTTCTTCGGTCCAAATAAAAGGTGTATTCTTTTGCGTTAACTTTGTAAGCGACTTTGCAATTCTTGAAAAATTCTCTATAAATTTGCGGTAATATCTGGCTAACCCTAGGAAGGACTGTATGTCCCTAACTTTTTTAGGTATCGGGAAACTCTTTTACGGCTCTCAGCTTCTCGGGGTTAGACTTTATTCCTTCCTTCGTAATATGTCCTAAATATGTGACCTCCTTTTTCGCATCGGCAAAAATTCGCATTTAGTAGGCTTCAACTTTAGATTATTTTCGCGCAGTCGATTTAATACTTCGACTAGTCGGCGGTTATGTTCCTGTAGACTGGGGCCGTATATAACTATATCGTCCAAATAAACGAGACATTTAATACCTTGAATGCCTGCGAGTACTGACAAGAAAAGGGACCCAAGTGTCCGC
>NW_012026779.1:1048434-1049687 GCF_000956235.1 Wasmannia auropunctata
AAAAGATTAATTTACATGTTATTCTTTAAAAATTGATTTATATATTTTATAATTTCAAGTATTAGAAGTTTTTGTTAAAACCAATTTTAATGAAAGACACGATCGTATACAAAATAAATTAATTGGTTTTGGATCTGTAACGGATGGCTGTTACAAAATAGAGGTGCACATTATAAATTTTTCTTAGGATGAATATTGGAATCTGGGAATTAATAAAGGAGACAAAATCCAAGTTATTGGAATTGTCCAAACTACAAGTATTATATATTATGTTATGTTATGTATAAAATAATAATAATATTAATAACATGTATATGATATTAATATTTAAAATATAATAATATAATATTAATAATTTTTAATATTTATTTCATAATGTAGGGAAGTTTTGATAATAATTCTGATATTTCTTTATAAGTTATATTCGATTTCTTTTTATTTATGTTACGCGCTGAATAGCGTTGAGAATTGCCTTTATCTCCCCCTTCGTCCTTTGTCGTTGCCCCGCAAGGTGGCGAGATGCGAATCTTCAGTCTTTGTAAAAACTGGCTAGCGTGCAAACTAACGCATGCGATCCTTATATTTCTTTTCAATATATATTCTTTATTTTCATGTAGAATCGGTTGTGAATTCATTGAATAAACCATCCTCCGATTCCTACAATAATTAATATTAAGAAATATAAGAAATAATTTTACACTTTTTATGAATTATTATACAACTTTAATCAAAATTATTAAACATCTTATTAATTATTATATAATATTTTTTCTTAAAAATTAATTTATAGTATTTAATATAAATTATTTTATGTTTCAAGAATTTTTTAAGTTTATATATGATAACAATAATAAAATAACAATAATGTAGATAACAATAATAAAAACAATACAGGTAATAACAATAATAGAACATAATAAAGTTAAAAGAATTCCAGAAATCAATAAAAAAATATAGATGTCTAGTATTTTTTTATCCAGGATATATATATATATATATATATATATATATATATATATATATATTTTGTACTTCATTTACATATAATGATTAAAATAAATATTTATTATTTAAATAAAAACGTACTTGATGTAATAAAATTTAACATGTATAATTGTATAGGTGATCCAGCATATTTATTAGTAAAAGATTTAAGAGATATTAAAAAAATTAAAGGACATATGCAATTGGCACAATTATTGCAAGGTGTACGCATACCTCAAAAAAGAAAAATAGAAGAACCTTTAAAAGAA
>NW_012026779.1:1049737-1050730 GCF_000956235.1 Wasmannia auropunctata
CTCTCGTTATTTGTCATAAAAAGTGAAACCCAGCATCATTCCGCATTAACATAAACATTGGTCCTTCGAGCCGAATGTGCTTGGGAGTCGATATACATCAAGAACAAGACTCGAAGAGTGTCAGACAGAGTCAGGAAAGATATGAGAGGTTATTGGGACGGCACTCGACGGAACGTCGAATCGTGCTTGCAGGTAAGCGAGCAGAATCATCGGTGCAAGGCAGTCTGGGCCTTTGCGAAACTTGACTTCATCCTGTCTTGAGTAAGCATCTGCAGTGAGAGCATTAAAGCAATAGCAATAACAGCGGTTAGTGCTATTCAGTAACGTATAGACGAAGAACGCAGCATTAACAGTTCGGCCGCCATTGTGCACGTCGAGCCATCCACGTATACTGTGACACACGCGTTTCGTCGATCGTAAACTTGCAACGGTCAGCAGCATAATCAATCGCTGACGATCACAAGAAAAATCAACAAGGCATTTGGGACACCCGCATATAATCAGGCGGGCGTGAATTCGAGCGAGAAGAGTTCGAGGTAGCAACGATCGGGCCTGCGCAGTCGACGTCACTAGTTGGGCCGTGGACACAACGATCGAGCCTGCGCAGTCGACATCACTAGTTGGGCCGTGGACGCAACCAGCGTGGATCGAGACGCCGAGCGGCCAATCAGCATTAAGCAGCACTGTCCAGTGCAGACAAACGGGCCGGTGGGTCTTAACCAAGTAAGAAAGTGAGCAATCCGTTTATACTCTTTAACATTATCTTTGTACGTTTCTATCTGTGTTTGAGACAATTATGGAGGCCTTAATTAAATCTCAAGGTGTAGTAAAGGGTAAAATTACTTCCTTCAAAACTTATCTCGCGAAAACGCTTGCAACGTTTTCGGATCCGTCTACGCCAATAGACGATATAACAGCGTTAGACTTTCGCGAGCGCGTTTATAGCGAGGGATGCATACGAAAAATTTGAGCAGATTCAATCGAGCATTGAGG
>NW_012026779.1:1050780-1051833 GCF_000956235.1 Wasmannia auropunctata
TGAGTTTAAATAAAAAGATAAAAATTAATTATTATCAAACTTTCACTGGAGATCATTTTCCCTACACCGTATTCACATTTTTGTTTGAATGAGCTAACTCTGCTTACAGTTTAAGAATAAATTATTTCTACCCCTTTTCGTATATACAACTTTTCTTTCGTAAAAAAGCATTTTTCCAAACGCCATAATAATATGTGTATTAAATTTCCATTGCCAATTAACATACATGTGGAAATAAATGTGAATTAAAAATAGGTTATATTATGTACAAGCTTATTTAAAATCACGAGTTCCTTTTCTTACCTGCGATATATTCTTTACCACGAAAGATTGCTATACTTATTTTCCTATTTAAAATTGGCACAACAGCATAAATCAAGAAAAGGGAAGGCCACTATATACAAAATTAGCTTAGGACCTTAGGTTAAGACCAAACAATGAAGAAAGGCCTAAAAGCCATCGCTGGCGCGCCGCTGGCACCGTAGGAGCGTGGAAGAGATAGTTTCTAACAAGTAAACATATGTAGTAAGGAAACCCCATGTTAAAAAGAAAAATCGGGCGGGATTCGCGGACTGACGTGGAGAGAGAGAAAGAGAGAGAGAGAGGCTAAACTCTCACGCGTGGAGAATCATCTCTTCAGACTCTTCTCTCCATTCAGATCCATGAGATCCTTTGGTTTGTTTTTCAAGCGGTCACTTCGCTCGCCGCACACTTGTCATACATTGCGTCTAAGACTTGTATAAACTTTAAGTGACGTTCTTCCGGTGCGACAGTGGCACCGCGACTGCCCCACAAGAACTTGATGTGAAATTCGGTGCGGAAGGCGTCCGATAGCAATTCGTCGCTCCTACAACCTTCCAAGACGATTTCCGCGTTCCTGCGAAAGAGCGGTAGACTGTCGGCTAGCTTGCGAGCCGCCTCAAGGTGCGACCAGACTATCGATAGGCCGCAATCAGATGCTGAATTCTCCCATGGTGAAAGAATCGCTGCCGTCAGTCCAAAAGGTGCCACAGTGCCTGTAATAAATTTTGCAAAATAAGGAAATCGTGTATA
>NW_012026779.1:1051883-1052697 GCF_000956235.1 Wasmannia auropunctata
CCCTCCATAGAATCTGTTCAGAGGGTGAGCTGCCTGAGCGTGCCAACCCGGGAGCGCACCTGATGGTACCGCCGACGAGAAGGATACCGCCGCTAATTCGAATGTCGCGCGCGGGGACGCAGGACCCGCGGCGCTACGCACCTCGCGCGATTCGCGGAGGTCGCGAGCTCGCACGCCCGCCAATTAGGGGCGCGGAAGAAGACACCACGTGGGCCCTCCGGCCCACCGAGCTCACGGAAGCAGCAGCACCCGACACTTGTGCTGTGGTTATCATAGTGGAAGGACGCAGGACGAGCCCTTGACGTGCTGATACTGATTGTCTGCGTAGAGTCCAACAGCAGAGACGAGCTACCGTTCCCGTTTTCAAGGAGTTTTTCGGTGAGACGAACGCATTCATGTGAAGCCGCCGATTTATACTTGTGTCAGACGGGCCGCGAGGAACTCGCGTTCAGACTTATCGTTCTCGTTTTGTAATTCGGCTATCGCCGAGAAAGATTCCGTATATCCCGGCGCCCCGTCTGACTTCGCGTATTGAGATTGTGTTACAGGACCGTCGCGCCCGCCGCGCGCCCGCCGAGCGCCACAGCCAAGCCATTCCATGTAATTGTGTCGTTCCCGTCCTTGTGCGCGTGTGAAAATTCGCGTTTTCGAGAGGGCCTTGCGCCCCAGTTACGGGATTTAAAGAGAGTTTCCGGGATCACGGGATCCCGCGGGACATATTAGTTCCCGAGTTCCGATTTCGTGTGTCGATCACGCTGCCCGTGTACGCCGAGCGCTCCGCGCCGGACTGAGTCGACAAGGCACACAGGGGATA
>NW_012026779.1:1052747-1053654 GCF_000956235.1 Wasmannia auropunctata
TGGCGGTCCTCGGAAGCTTAACTCTCCACAGCTATTGAAGTCGATTCATCTTATAGTAAGATTCCTCATTTACCGATACCGCCAACTCATTTCATTACATTCCATCTTTCGCACATTATTTCATTATACACAGACTTTTCACTTACACATTTAAATTATATACGACTTTCTTTTTAAATCAAATGTATTTTATTTAATCAATACTATTTTATTAAATCAATAGTAACATAACAACTCATTAAACAGAAATTCATTTATTCATTTAAAAACATCAGTCAGTCATCATACATTCGCCAATGTAACAAGTTCAGTGACCGTTTGTATTCCATCCTCAAATAAATAATTCTTGAAGATACGAATTGAGTCTCGAGTTTGACTAGCGACTCTAGTGTGTACCCACATGTCTCTCGGTCGCGCGACGTAGCCGGATCTTTGCAGGCGCAGACCGCTGTAGCGCGGGTTCTCGATCAGGCTACCCTCCTCGCATCGAACGCTGGAGGCGACGTAAGCGCTCGCCACTTCCGACCGAGCGGTCCATTCGTTCGGAGGAAGGTTACGTCCCGATCGGGTATACGCGGTACACTCGAGATGCATCGGAGCTCGCTTATCCTATCATCGCGAGGTAAAACGCGCGCTCGCCAGGGGACGCGAGCGGTGTGTCTCGTGAAGGGCCGTGCTTGCGTTCGCGCGAGTCTCACCGTTTTTTACGCTGTCCCTCTGGCGCGCGTGAAGAGTCGCAGATAGGTCGCGAAACGATAGAGTTGAGATTTCAATCCGATACAGTTCAATTGTTCGAACGAGTACAGTTTGATATACCCGCTGAGTAAGAAACCTTGTTTGAGCGACTCGAGAGTCATACCACGCTTCGGATTGCATCCTTCCGCAAATTCGTGACTTCCCTCGAACG
>NW_012026779.1:1054838-1057754 GCF_000956235.1 Wasmannia auropunctata
CCAAACAACTCGTTGCTAAGGGAGTAACCATCTCTTGTCCGCTTCCGCGGACGATTTCAGTCGGCGCAACTTATGCTCGGCCGACATCGCGAAGCACGGGCGTAACAATATATATATATTTTTGTATGATAAAATCATAATTGACATAACCTATAAACTAATTAATGTATAATTTCACAGATGAACAATTTTTGCGAAGCATTGTTCAACAATACAGGCAAAATGCTGAAGAATCTGCAAGATTGTCATCTACTGTAACTCAAACTGAGGAGTCCAGAGAATTGGAACAATCCCTAGAACCTGATACCATCGGTAATTTAGTTTCTTTTTACAATTTTTTACTTCTCAATAAAGAATGATCGATAGTATAAATTTGCAATAAAATTTAATTAACGACGTCTTAAAATGTTTAGATCAGTCATCAAATTCGAAATCGTTTGTGTGGCCTGATGCTGCAGTATCACCTACTAATAGAATTATACAGAGAAAGGCAACATGAATTCTGCCAGAATAAGAGAGAGAATCATTCTGGTATAAAAATGCATAATGTCATATGGAGAGAAATTGCTGCCGAAATGAAAAATAAGTATCCAGTTACTGGGATCCAATGAAACTTGCTGGATTAAAAAGGACATATAAAAAAATATATGACCAAAACAAAAAGAGTGAGGCAACATCTATAGTTCTTGGTCATTTTATTCCGTGAGTACACGAGTGTTTGTAAATATTAGTAAACTTTACGAGTTAAATATAATAGTATTTTTGTGTTTTTAGGTAATGGATTCATTAATTGGCGATAAGGCTTATATAAAACCTCCCGCCGAAGCGGAATTTCACCTCCAGTGAAGGTCCAACAATGCCGACGATAGAAAGTAGATCACCATCATCATCTGGATCATTTGCAGAAGATTCATTCAAAGGTAAAAAATGACTACTGTAATACAACGATGTTTTATTTAATAATTTTAATAAATTCCTTAACATTATTATATTAACATACATTATAGCCTCAAAAAAGAGACGTGTAGAAACGATCCTTGAAAATTATATCGACGATATAAGAGGAGAAAGAGAGATATAAAAAAACAACAAGATAAAGAAAGGAAAGAGAGGGAGAAAAAAAGAGAAAAAAGATATGAAGAAAAGAAGAAAGAGCGTGAAAGAATGCACAATGAAAATTTGGAAATTCAAAAATCTTTACTCGCCGTCTTACAGACTCTTGCAAATAAGCCTTAGATAGTAACGAAACTTATCATATACTGTGATAATAACCATACTTATGATTACGATATACTTAGTACATTACGTATACTGTGATAATAACTTACCGTTCTAGTATCTATGTATACTGTGATAATTTAATGTCAAAATGAATAATTAAAAAAAAAAAATTCTATATATAATAAAGCAATAAAATCAAATAAATATGTTAATAGTATCTGATTTATTATCTTATAATACATGAAAATATACAACTTTAATACCTAGTTAAATTTTTACAAAGTGAAAGTGAAGAACTATGGATGTTACCGCTCTTTTTGTTTTGATCATATATATTTTTTTGTATGTTTTTTTCAAGTTTTGTTGAATATTAGAGCCCAGTAATTGGATACTTATTTTTCATTTCAGCAGTAAATGTTAATAAGCGATTCTCATTCGTAACGCATTCATAATTAGAGTTCGTTTGGCTTTTCCTAATTCTGTTGCATTATTATTATGTATAATATGATCAATTTCCTCGACATGCCTTAATTGTATACCTATGGGTATTTCATCATTTTGTAAAACGCAGATATTGTGTAACACGCAGCAAGCAACAATAAATTCGGGAATTTTCTTCACATCTGTTAATGGCAGACAGTCCAGAAGGATTCTAAAACGCTCTTTCAGAGATCCTATAATACGTTCCACTGCCAGTCTCGCGGAAGATAAACAGTAATTAAAGTTTTCCTGTAGATTTGTCAGATGTCCGTTATTTCGAAAAGGCACCATTGCATACATGAGAATGAATGCCATATGCGGCATCTCCAACCAAATGTGAGTTATTTGGAAAACATTCTTCAGGCAATTCAATAAAGCGGGCTACTGAAGAATTGCGAAAAACTCTACAATCGTGGACCGATCCAACTTGTCCAGCATATAAATGTGTGAATAGTCCAAAAGAATCACATACTACTTGAGCATTAATTGAATGGTAACCTTTTCGATTTACGTACGAGTCGGTGTCTTTTGAAAGAGCTCTGATTTTGATGTGCGTCCCATCAATAGCTCCTATTACACTAGGAAAGCCATATCGCTCAAATCGAGTCATTACGTCAATAGCTTTTTGACCTCTTGGCCACTTAATATATTGAGGCGCAACACAATGCAAAGCATATGTGATTCGCCTTAATGCTCGAAAAGCAGTTCCTTTTCCAACTCCAAATTTTGTCGCTACAGGTCTAAAATAATTATATACATGTCATAATAAGCAATGAGATTTTTATTTAAAATAGTTTTTCCTATTTAAATACCTGTATGAATCTGGGGTAGCCATAAACCAAATAGCTATGAGAAGTTGCTTTCTCTCTGATATTTGTTTTCTCCCTGAGAGATTGTTAATTGCTCGTAATCCTGGACCACTTGTTGCTAGAACTATTTCGAAAGTTTCAGGAAACATTCTAAAATAAAAATGGATTTATTTTAAGCTCTATTCAGCTCTAATTGTAAGTAATCAATTAAAGAAAAATGTAGGTGATTGTTATGTATTCATTTTTTTAAATTATCCCAATTTATTTTTCAACATAAATATATATATTATTTACCGAAAATGTTCTTTGAAGACTGCTTTGGAGTAATTAGGAATAACTCGTTCCACGTAATCGATTTTTTCAATGACGAAGGTCTCCCCCGTGTTTCGCCAATCATTAACGCAGC
>NW_012026779.1:1057804-1059380 GCF_000956235.1 Wasmannia auropunctata
AGTCGGATGACAGGACTCCCTGGGCGTCCGGGAGTCCGCGGCCGTGTCGGCATCCTTAGTGGAGGGCTCGGCGGACCGACGACGTCCTCCGTCTGAGTGGCCCGGTCGACGGTCGGTCGTGGCCGCGGGTCCGTTGGCGGTCGCTCTCGGTCCGGCAGCTGCAGCGGAATCAGGCGCCACGGGCGGAGTGAGATCCCGGGATCCAGGCGACGCTCGTGGCCTGGTCGGAAACCGCTGCCGCCTTCCTCGGCGAGGTTCGGAGGTAGAGTGCCCCGGGGGAAACAGGTGGCCCCCTCTTCTTGGCTCGCGGCGTGTTGCTGGCTGTTTCCTTACGATGCGGCGAGATTAGTCCCCCTGGGCGGGCGATTTGACGAGGCGTCAGGTGTACGGAGGCCCTGAGCTCGCTCAGGGTTGAGGGGCCGGAACTTCCGCTTCCCCTCAACGTCTGAGGCCTGTAGAGCACTCTCCGTGGGTACAGGATATTCGAATTGCTTCAGGATAACGGCCTACTAGGTAAGCTCGCATTATCCTGAAGCGAGGAACAGGCTGAAGACCTCCCACGGAGCCCTAGATATAGCGGGCGTGGGTGTTTCTTCATTACGAGATTTGTCGTGGCGCCTGCGGCGCCTAGCGGCGGCGCCGCGCACCACTCTCGTCACGCGGGCTCGGCGCGCGGGCCAAACACGCGTGCATTAATGTAAGCGTACCGCTATAGCACTTCCTTGTCAGTGGGGAACCCACGATTATCATAAGCCTGCTTGAAACCGATCCGGGAAGTGGACTCGTCGTCCGGATCTCGTGGTCCTCGTGGATGGTTCTGTTCTGTCTTTTAGGAGTTGTGTTGGTGCCTCTTCTGTGTCGTCTGTATCGGCTAACAAGTATGCCGGTTTGACTCTGTCTATCGACACGTTGACCATCTTGTTGTTTATCTTGACTTTGATGGTCTTGTCCCTTCGCTCGATAACTTGATATGGTCCGTCGTACGGTGGTTGCAAGATTGTCTTGGGCCCATCATGTCGTACGAAGACGTGGCTGCTTGTTGCGAGATCCTTAAAGACGAATGAATGTCTTCTGTGCTGCGTGGTTGGTCCCTTCCTTTGGTCGCAACTGTTCGAACTGCTGGCGCAGCGTTTTGATCAGATGAGCTGCGTCATCAGCAGTGTTGATAGGCTCTTGGTTTAAGAATTGGCCTGGTAGCCGGAGTGTTTCACCGTACACTAGCTCGGCTGTGGTTGCGTCCAAGTCTTCGCGCCAGGCGGCGCGGATGCCCAGAAGGATTGTAGGCAAGGCTTCTGTCCATCTGTCGTTTGCGTGACACCTGATCGCAGCTTTTAACTGGCGATGAAACCTTTTGACCAGTCCGTTTGCTTGCGGATGGTATGCTGTCGTGCGTAGGTGTTTGCTGCCCGTCAGTTCGTTCAGCTGCTTGAACAGCTGTGACTCGAACTAGCGTCCTTGATCGGTGGTGATCCGCAGGGACACGCCAAAGCGGCTAATTCAGCCGTTGTAAAATGCTTTGGCTACGGTTTCAGCTTCCTGGTTTTCCATAGGGATTACTTCTGGCCATCTCGAAAAG
>NW_012026779.1:1060095-1060539 GCF_000956235.1 Wasmannia auropunctata
TGGAAGAACTTCGTCTGATGAGAGAGGAGCGTTCGCAGTTTCGCCGACGCGAGGAGGAGCTCCTTGCGCGTTTGCAGCGGAGTGACGAGACTACTCAGCGGTTGGAGGGGCAGCTTCGTCAAATTCCAGGCCAGTTCGCTTTTAATTTATTAGAAAATTCCGCTGACACGTTTAACAATTCCGGTTTAAAATTAAAGCCCGATAAATACGACGGGAGTGCCCCCCTGCGCGAGTTTTTAGTTCAATTTAATTTGATAGCGCGTGCGAATAAATGGAACGATTCCGTTAAAGCTGTGGCTCTTGCCTCAAGTCTGAGAGGAAAAGCTCGAGCGATTCTTGACGGGGTTACCGAGTCCGAGGAATTACAGTATTCCGAATTAGAATCGAGGTTAAAATTACGTTTTGGGGAGGAACATTTGGCTCAGTCATTTTATACTCAATTTA
>NW_012026779.1:1061226-1062241 GCF_000956235.1 Wasmannia auropunctata
CGTATCCTGGGTGATGCCGGCGGCTTGGAAGCTACGGTCGGATGATGTTGAACCATAGCTCCGGGTCAGCCGGGGTGAACTCGGGCATTCGTAAGCCTACCCGGTTGACTTCACTTTGGAGGAACACGGCTTGTGCCTCGATGCCGGAGGTGGAAGCTGTTGGCGTCGTCATGGCTGCAATTTCTATCAGCCGTTCGTCGGAAATCTTGTGCGTTGACGCGACGGAAATCTTCTTCACGGTCACTACAGAAATCTTCTGCGCGACGGAAATCTTCTGCGTGGACGCGACGAAAATCTTCTGCGATGTCGCGGCGGAGATTTTCTGTGTAGTCGCGGTGGAGATCTTCTGCGTAGTTGCGGTGGAGATCTTCTGCGTAGTTGCGGAGAGAACTTCTTGCGTTGGCGAGACGGAAATCTTCGATGTTGGCGCGATTGCGTCCTGCCTCACGTCGGGGTCACCACTTTGTGGATGTAGGTAGTGGAAGATCAGGAGAAGGAGCGCAATGAGTAGGGATCCACAAACGACTCCGGTTATAAGAAACAGCTTGGATATATTTTAGGATTATATTTACAAGGGTAGGAAATGTCAGTGTAAGGCTTGTAAAAGATTGACTTCCAGGGAAGGTAGGAAGTAAGTCGGGTGGCACCCGAAGGTGCCCGCTCCGAAAGGTGCGAAGTTTTAGTGCCGCCTGTTCTCCTTCCCCAATAACTCGAACAGGGCCTTCGTCCTGGACGAAGGGTCGGCGGCAGAAGCGGGGAACCGGCTGGAGCGGAATGCTCACCACCGCAGTCTCGTACGGTCTGGGGACGCCTGGGTGATGCGACGCAGCACCTCCTCAAACCGCCCGGAGGACTCCGAGGGCCGGTTGCGTTTAGCTGCCGGAGCCGGTGCGGACGGTGAGTGACCGGGCGTGCGAGGTAGCCGGTCAACCGGACTCCTTGGGCGTCCGGGAGTTCGCGGCCCCGTCGGCGTGTGCGGGAGTCGGATGACAGGACTCCCTGGGCGTCCGGGAGT
>NW_012026779.1:1062872-1063501 GCF_000956235.1 Wasmannia auropunctata
AGGACGAACCAAGGCTATACTTGGGGAAAATACGAGAGAGAGTGTGTGTTGCCACTTTTGATATATGTCGTATATACTTTTATTCCACGCACGCAGATACATGTGTTCTGGTCGGGGTACAAAGAAACTCTGTCCGCTTGCTGCGGTAATGCGCTGCCTTGGCACGGAGAGCCAATCGCGGGGCAGGCATGTGACCGTTTTCCAATCATGGTTCTTTAAAGGAAGAGACGCCAATCGCAGCTCAACTTGAGATGCGGTGGCGTTTACAACGCAACTGAAGCGCCGTCTGTCAATGGCGTATAAAAACAAAATGAGGCGAGATTCACAAGAGCTCTCTTACAACGTTTATTTCAATTATATTTTCTACTATATTTTGATACAGGTTCAAAAGACATATTTTGTATTTGTAAGCGCACTGAGTGAAAGTGTGAATGAGCATGAGCGGGATACTTTTGATTTATATTCTTTTCGATACCAGTCGATTTCCTACATTGTACCTGCGAAAATAGAATAAAATGCGTTATAATAAAAAGTTAATCACAATTTATAATAATATACTTACCTGCCATGATAATTAACACATTCCGCAGTAAAAGAGTCACAGGAACTTGAAACATAAAGAAAAAGCA
>NW_012026779.1:1063521-1064255 GCF_000956235.1 Wasmannia auropunctata
TATCCCCTGTGTGCCTTGTCGACTCAGTTGTATGCTATACGAAGTTATTACGTTGATAGACAATGTCAGCTGACAACTTTGGAGAGTTGCCATAGACAGAGTAATGATCAGAATGACTTCAAATTTTTACGGTTTACATATGTCAAGGCTATCTATCGGACGGCGAAAGAAATTTTTTTCTACAGTTACTTTATGTTGATAAGGCCGGAAACTTTTCAAATGACCCTTGTATCTCTATATATACGAAAAAAATAAGTGACCTGAATAGAAAGGATACAAATAGTAAAAAAGGTATGTTTGCGCATAAACCATACAAAAATAAAAAATATTTCTGTTACGTCCTGGGTTTGAAAAGAAAGGACGCAGGGGTGGGGTTTATTTTGGAATTTAGGATAATACAAAAAAAAAGGAGAGGCACAATTAGAGAGATTGGCCAGTCCTTAGAGTGGGCCGAGCGGAACCCTTATGACTGGCCGTGAACTTCATCATTTTGTGTCCTAAGGAAGGGGAAGATGGTAGGAAAAGAAAAAGAGGTGAACATAATTTATTTCATCTTTTTTATTATGTAATGAACCACTTGCGTCTCCAATACTCAGGGCATGGCTCTCGGAGCTATGTTGGTTGCGCGCGGAGGGGCCTGACGATCCACCCTTGCTGGGCGTGTTGGTACGCGAATGGGGGCGTAAGCATCCGCTCTGGGAGGAGAAGGAGCCCTCCGAGGAGGTGACGGAACC
>NW_012026779.1:1064305-1065102 GCF_000956235.1 Wasmannia auropunctata
TGTCTCGAGTTAATAAAATGTCCATATTGAATTGCACATTTAAAAGTTTAATTTAAATTTTTACTATTTAAATTGAAATATATGGAAAGGAAAATGAACAATTTATTAACTCGAGACACACAAATAATACAATTAATATAATAAGACTGTTTATGTGTATTTAAAAGATTTAGTCTCTAAACATTTTTATAATATTATTAGCGTGTCTCGAGTTAAAATGACTGAGATTAGGTAAAAGAGCGAATTTATAAAACGTATAAGTAATAATAGAGTAATGCGGAGTTTACAAAAGAACCGGAAAATGGTAGTGATAAAATAAAGCGACAAGCAAAAAAGTGTAAAAAAACAAATAATAATATAAAAAATGCAAACATTTACCTTTTTTAAAATTTTTTCTTTCCTTTTTTTCTCCTTCGTCAAAATTTTTTTCTTGTACCTTTTTCTTCCTTTGTTTTATTCTTATTTTTTTCTTCTTTTTTTCCTTTTTTTAAATTTTTTTAATCTTCTGTAGTTTTTTCAATCTCTTTCGTAGTATCTGATAAATGATTCTGATTAGGTAAAAGACCAAATTTATAAAACGTATAAGTAATAATAGAGTAATGCGAAGTTTACAAAAAAACCGGAAAATGGAAGTGATAAAATAAAGCGACAAGCAAAAAAGTGTAGAAAAACAAATAATAATATAAAAAATGCAAACATGTACCTTTTTTTATATTTTTTTCTTTCTTTTATTCTTTTTCCTTCGTCAAAATTTTTTTCTTGTATATCTTTTTCTTCCTTTCTTTTTTCCTTATATT
>NW_012026779.1:1065152-1069781 GCF_000956235.1 Wasmannia auropunctata
GTGCTCTTCCGATCTATTCAAACTTTGCTTCGTAAGCGTTGTCTAGCCGTACGCGAGATAAACGATTCATAGTTATACATCCGCAGAATATTGCGGAAATAGATTTGCTTCCATCGTTATCCCTTGTTAAATGCAAAAATGCGAGTAGAACGTGCTGCGTGAAGAATTGCTGCGTTGCGCGCCGCGTAAAACGAGCACGGATGGTGTGCGTATAGAAGCGTTTATAATTATTTCTCGAAAAATGATACTTCGGAAAACAACTTTGTCACACATGGTTGAATTCGTATTAAAATAACCTTTAATTTGGTAAAAAAAATAATTCAAAAAATTAAAAAAAATGTTTGTTGGGGGGGATAAACAAAAATTAAGCAATAAAAAATTATTTTTAATTATAATCATAAAGTACTCTTAAAGCCATTTAACTTTTATTTGGAACATTTTTTTCTATCTCTCCTAGTTTCGACGATATTTGCATTGAAATAAAAAAACCGATTTTTTTCTAAGGGGTGTTCACCCCTTAAAAGCGCGAAGCGGCGCGAATTTGCAGTAGCTTAATTTTTGGTTTTGTCTAGAGAATAACATATCAAAAGCTCATCGAAATCGGAGGCGGACACTTGAGTCCCTTTCCTTGTGAGTTCATTAACCGTTGGAACGTAGCCGGCGCATTCTTTAATCCAAACGGCATTTGGTTGAATTCGTAATATCCATACGGCGTCGAGAATGCTGTCTTGCATTTATCGGTTTCACTCATCGCGATCTGATGGTAATCTGACGCAAGATAGAGCGTCGAAAAATATTTCGCGCTTCCTATCTGGTCAAGTATGTCCGTTGTGTTAGGTAGCGGGAACGAATCTCCGATGGTCAGGTCATTTAATTTCCAAAAGTCGACTTCTATGCGTGATTTTGGTATTCCAGACGCGTCCGCTTTTTTAGGACACTAAGATTGGTGCGTTCCATGAGCTGGTACTAGGGTGTATGATCCTTTCCACTAGTATCTTTTCTACTTGTTTTTACCGGTTTACTTCCGCCCGGTGCTTTTCTGGTAAACGGTAAGGTCGGATATTTACTGGTGCGCTGTCTACGCGTGTAGCTATCTCGTGGTGTACCGCGGTAGTACAGCTCAATATATCGTCATCTAAATGGAATACGTCACTATAATCGTCGCGTATCGTTATTAATGAATTCTTTTCCTCCTCGTTGAGGTGTTTTACGTAATTGCTTACGTAAGCGTTCCGCGCGCGGCCCCGGGAGCTCGGCGTTCGCGTTAAATGTTTCGCGTAACATGAGTATGTTCCCCGCTCGGTCTGCCGGAACCGCCTCTACGGTAACAATTGATGTATTTATCTTCACGGTTTTTTCCGTCATATTTACTATACTTACGGGATATGTATAGTCTTCGGGAATTACCAGGCAGTTTCCAATAAATACTTTGGATTCTACTTCCTCTGATTTAATTATGCCAATTTGGTTCTGATCGATAGCAGCTTTTATTATCATTTCGCCGCACGGAGTCAATGTTATTGATCGATACGGATGAAACTTGAATACTTCGTTACCTATTCATACCATTTTTCTTCATGGTTACACTTAGCTCGTTGTAGTTGTAGGAAATCGATGCCTAATATTCCCTCGTAATCTATAGAGAAATCATTTGAGACAATATACATGGTGTGCCGAATATCTTGGTCTCCGATTCGCAATGTTGCTCTAAATTTTCCAATCGTATGTTTTTTACAAAGTTGGGAACGTTAAAAAAGTAACGCGTTACCGTTACCGTTATTTTTTATAAAAAGTAACTCGTTACCGTTACTCGTTACTGATTTTAAAAAGTAACGCGTTACCGTTACCGTTACTTGAAAAGTAACGATTCGTTATTTTATCGTTACTTTTTTGTAATACTGAAATAAGTTTAATTAGATTTTAAATTTGTATTATTTTATAATCATTATTAAATGTAATAATAAATATTAAAAGTTGAAACTTTTCAAATTAGTCTGTATATAGAGCATATTTTTCTTTACATTACTTATTTTTATAGAAAGTAAGATTAAATTTATTGTCTCTAAATTAATTATTAAGAATATATTCCAATCTTCACTGTTAGTTATACTAATAGTTAATCTATAGTTTTACAGGATATTTCTTAACATGGGACCGATACTTCATTGGTGAACAGAAGCAATGATAAAAGTTCATATAAACATGTGTCCCCTTTGTTTTCGAGTTATAGTCTATTTCTATTACAGTAATATGGAATTGCTTATCTTTATAAAAAGTGTTCAAAATAATTATGATCTTCAACCTGAATGCATATGTGCAGTCATTGCCGTGTAGATTGTCACACATTTTCAAAAATATCGAATATTCATCGGATTTGTTGGCAGCAATTTTTTTAATAAACACTTTCCTGACAAATGGATAAATCGTGCAAGACTTATTGGTTGGCTTGCGCGTTTCCTTGCAGACTTAAATCTATTAGATTCATATTTGTGGGACATATAAAAACAATTGTTTATTCTTATCCCATTGACAGCATTGAAATACTTCGTTATATATAAGAAGACTGCCAATAATTAGCCAATAATTAACAAATCCGACAAATATTCAGTTTATTGAAAATGTGCGGTAATTTACATGGCGACGACTGCATGCTTGCATTTAGGTTGAAGATGGAATTATTTTAAGCACATCTTATAAAGGTAATCTGAATAGCAACCAGAATACAAATATGACTACAATTCGGAAATTAAGATAAATGTTTAATAAATACATTATTTAATCTTATTTGTTTTCTGTCCACCAGTGAAGTGGTCCATACGTTAAATACCATGTAATGTACGTGAATTATAGATTTTCCACTGATACGAGAATATAGCCTAAAAAATATAGAATAGAAAATATTTAAACAAAAATACATTAAAAATATATTATAGAATAAGAAAATAAAATATATAAAAAATTTGCGTGTGGCTGGATATTGTGAAAATTATTACACACCAACATCTGTGTTGGGTCGCATTGGCGTTACTTCTCTATTGTTGATTTACTTATTCTTGACAAACCCTAGGATGTATATTTGAAAGTATAAAAAAGTAACAATAAAAGTAACGGCAAATTCGTTACCGTTAGTGCAAAAATGTAATGACGTTACCGTTATCGTTACAGAGAGAAAAAAGTAACGATCGTTACTGAAAAAAAGTAACGAAAATGGTAACGGCGTTACAAGTAACGCGTTACTTCCCAATCCTGGTTTTTTATGGCCTGTTACTCCGGTGAGAGCCATTCTTTTTTCCTTTATTTTGGTACTGTTTTTCAAGTTTCCAAATTTCACCAATGTTACTGTTGCGCCTGAAGCTAATAGGAAATTAAGTTTCCCCTTTTTCGTTTCTTGAATTGGCAACGTGATGAGATCTAGTCCAGTGCTAATACGTGGCTTTGTCAGCACTTGTGTAACTTGATGCGCTCGCTCGGTGTGTGCCGTATTATTCTCTGCGTTTTCTTCACTCTCGCTTTCAGTGAATAGACATTCTTCACCCTCGCTCGGACTTCGTTCTTTCATTTCAAAAACAGTATTTACTTGCTCCCTTTTTTTTATTATTATCACGCCTCGGAGAGCGTGTTTGTTCCCTTTTCGACCTTCCGTTTAGTGACATTCCTGTCTCAAATGTCCCGGTTTCTTGCAATGCGTGCAATACTTCTCTACGCTATTTACTCCGGCTGGTTTCGTATCCGGTTTCGATAAGGAAAGTCGCGGATTAAAACGGCTAGTTCGGTACTCGAATCCGGAGTGCCCTGGTTTTCCGCATTTATTGCACTATGTTTTATCGTTTCTGAATCTGAGATTTTTATTATCATAAATTTTAGCAAGGTCTCGTGTGTCGACCATGACTTTTTTCTTTGCGCTAGTCTCGTCTATTGCTTCCTCCGAAGTACGGAAGCGCTGTGAGCGTACTACTAACACTTGAATATCTTCCCTTACAAATTGGAAGTTCTCTAGTGCTTGTGCCTGCGCTCATATATTACATGTTGCTGCTCGAGAGTGTGGTTCTTACCTTCCTCCATGCTCTCGAAGAGATCCATGGCAAGATTTTCTACCCTGCACCCGAAATCTTTCGCGCTTTCTCCCGGCTTTTGTTTAAGTGAGTTGAATTCCGGCTGCAGATTAGTAACGCTTTGCTGGCACAAATATTTTGTCTTCATGTCGCGCTTGAATTGTGCGAAATCGCGAATGCTGCAAGTGCGGAAATCTTTGCGTACATTCCCTTAAAACTTAGTGCAAATTATTGCTTTTAGGAACGAGTTTTCGTTCACCGGATGAATACTCTTCATGGCGTATGACGCGGCATCCGCATCTCATGTACTCAACAAGAATGTACTGTACAAGAACTCATATACGCGATCCCGCGAGTTACCATCTATTTCGGGAACTAATTTTCGCGCTTCGATGATGCTCATAAAGTTGTTGTTGTGCCCGGGTGATTGAGGGGCACATAAGAGGATCCGACTCCGCGGGGGAACGGAACTTCGATTTATGATGAAACAACTCCGACACTTGATGTAAACTTTCACGACAATATAATTTCTTTATTTCACTTTATTACACTTTATTAGACTTTATTTGTTTAACAC
>NW_012026779.1:1069831-1070229 GCF_000956235.1 Wasmannia auropunctata
TTCGAGTCTTCTAGATGACTGAAGTGAAATATTTCTTTTTTAGAAAATTGTATTTGCTTTTTACGAAATTATATGCGCGCCAACGAGGCTTCTAAGTCAGAGATTTCTTTTAGAAATTTGTATTTGCTTTTTACGAAATTATGTGCAAGTCTCCGAGACTTCTAAGTCAGAGATTTCTTTCTTAGAAATTTGTATTTGTTTCTTACAAAATTATATGCAAATCCCGTATCTTCTAAGTCAGAAATATCTTTTTTAAAAATTTGTATTTGTTTTTTATTAAACTATATGCACGTCTCCGAGTCTTCTAAGTGAGATATTTCTTTTTTAGCTATTTGTACTTGCTTTTTACGAAATTATGTGCAAGTCTCCGAGACTTCTAAGTCAGATCGGAAGAGCAC
>NW_012026779.1:1071913-1072502 GCF_000956235.1 Wasmannia auropunctata
GAAAAAAATGTTTCCAAATAAAAGTTGAATGGCTTTAAGAGTACTTTATGATTATAATTAAAAATAATTTTTTTATTGCTTAATTTTTTGTTTATCCCCCCCAACAAACATTTTTTTTAATTTTTTGAATTATTTTTTTTACCAAATTAAAGGTTATTTTAATACGAATTCAACCATGTGTGACAAAGTTGTTTTCCGAAGTATCATTTTCGAGAAATAATTATAAACGCCTCTATACGCACACCATCCGTGCTCGTTTACGCGGCGCGCACGCAGCAATTCTTCACGCAGCACGTTCTACTCGCATTTTTGCATTTAACAAGGGATAACGATGAAAGCAAATCTATTTCCGCAATATTCTGCGGATGTATAACTATGAATCGTTTATCTCGCGTACGGCTAACGGCGGACAACGCTTACGAAGCAAAGTTTGAATGTCGTGGGGTCAAGTCAAATCGGTGTAAATAACTTATTGGGGAAACAGTCTGTTTACGTCTAATCACAGAAATATTTTCGTTCGAGTAGTTACCCTGTTAAAAAAAATCGATAGAAAACGATAAGAACTGATATAGGATTTGACAAATATTTA
>NW_012026779.1:1072552-1073286 GCF_000956235.1 Wasmannia auropunctata
ACACCTTCACCTTAACTATTAAAGACAGAATAACTTTCACGGCACGAACGTCGTGCTCGAACGTGATTATGACGGACTTAAGGACTGACCGCCCGCGGCTTGTCGTTGCGCGTACTTATTGCTACGCGTTGCCGCGTCAGCGCTCAGCATTTCGATCATTGCATTGCGCGTTCTCGGTACATCGCGGTCAACGTCCTTTGATTTATTGTAATTTCTTAATACAACGATATTACTTATTTTACGCCGAATGCCTCGTCGCCTCGAATGGCTATTAATTGATTTTCACAATGCTTATTGTTGTTGCGGGGGCATCGGCCTCGCGACACTAATAATAAATGTTACATATGCTGACAAAATGCTAAAACATGCTGTACTTTATTGAATTTATTGCATTAATATATTTGTAAATATTATATTTGTGGAAGATGGTGGGGCTATCTCGTTTAACACATTTATGTTCATAAATAATCAAAAACGTATATTTAACACAAAAGTTTACAGCGGGGCTTTGGATCGTGTTAACATTCTCCACGAGCGAGAAAAAAGTGAGTTCGCGATCTTCCTCCACGTCCTGAATCCACTTATTGACCAAGATACGCCACTCTGCTCTTTCCTTGTGTTGCTTCTGATGGGAGCGTCCCGTTAGACCACGTCCCGATTGACCACAGCCACTCACAGCGGCCGGTGCCTAGAGATTTTCCACTGTTCAAGCGCTGTGAGTGGTTGGTGGTCAA
>NW_012026779.1:1073336-1074856 GCF_000956235.1 Wasmannia auropunctata
TCCCAAATAGAACATAAATGTAGCGTCAAATTGGCAGCACAGTACAATAATTTTCAGTTTGACATTCAGTGCTTGGTAATCCCGGAAATCACAGGGCAATTACCATCTCAGTACATTGATATACAAGATTTGCAAATTCCTACTAACATTAGACTCGTTGATTCTTTGTTTCACATTCCAGGCATCGATATTCTCATTGGAGCTGACTATTTTTGGAACCTACTTTGCATAGGGCAGTTGAAAATGGGCGAAGGACGGCTTACCATGCACAAACTAAACTGGGCTGGATAGCAGTTGGTCCATGGAGAGGTACCTTTTCGAAGTCTATTAAATGCAATCTTAGCAGAACAGTCGATATTGATAAGAGTCTCACGAAATTTTGGGAAATTGAGGAAATTAAAGGCGAAAGGGCATGGTCCGAGGAGGAGAAAGATTGTGAAAGGCATTTCTTGGAAAATACATATCGCAACACAGATGATAGATTCGTTGTAAGCATTCCGTTCAAGGAGGATGTTAGCAGACTTGGTGAATCCAAATCAATCGCTCTTAAACGTTTTCTTAGTCTCGAGAGGAAATTAGTAAGAAACCTTACTCTCAAAGATCAATACGTTGCCTTTCTAGCAGAATACGAAAAATTAGGGCACATGAGCAAGGTATCTGAGGAGGCAACACAATACTTCGTATTACCTGCCACATCATTGTGTCGTCAAGAATGATAGTTCAACCACAAAGGTACGTGTAGTTTTCGATGCGTCAGCCGCAACGGACAATGGTATATCTCTCAATGACTTACAAATGGTAGGTCCTACAATTCAAGATGACTTATTCGCATTGCTAGTCAAGTTTAGGGTTCATTCTTACGTTATATCAGCAGACGTACAAAAAATGTACAAGCAGGTGTTGGTCAATCCAAATCAGCGTTCTCTACAGAGAATTATATATTTTAACGATAAGGATCCTATACAAGTCTTCGAGCTAAACACGCTCACATATGATACGGCATCAGCGCCATTCTTAGCAACAAGGTGCTTGAAGGAACTAGTCAATCAAGTCGTTTGTTGGAGCGACTCATCAATAGTTCTCAACTGGTTAAGGATGCAGCCAAATGCGTTACAAGTATTTATGGCAAACTGCATAGCACAAATACAACATCTAACAGGTTCGTGTAAGTGGTGACACGTTCCTACTATAGAAAATCCAGCGGACTGTCTTTCACGTGGTCTATCAGTAGATAAACTAATACGCTCAGAACGTTGGTGGTATAGTCCGTCTTTTTTAGTAAAAAATGAGACTGAATGGCCTGCATTGGCCACAACAGAAGTTGATTTACTTAATGTAAAGGGAACGTGCTGCGCAGTTACAGACAGCAGGATCGTCCATATTCGGAAATATCTCAAGTGCAAAACGTATTATTCGTGTGATAGCCTATTGTAAACGTTTTTCGTATAATTGTAAGCACAAAATGGAGCGGAAAGTAAACGCGCTTTCAACAATAGAAATAAGAGAAGCGTTAAAGGCAT
>NW_012026779.1:1074906-1076050 GCF_000956235.1 Wasmannia auropunctata
TACAATCCGTCAAGGTGATTTATTAGTATTGTCAGCATGTCATTGTCTTTTCCATTATTTGCAAAATATTTGTACACATTTGTTGTACGTTCGTCGCGAGTATGCTTCGGCATCGGTCTTCGGTCCTGTGTAAGTGATTTTGAATCTGCCGAAACCTGACACCTATCGCGGCGATGTCTAAACGTATCGCGAGTCTCCACGCGGACTCAGCTTGATTAAGTTGGCCGATTTCTTTAATATATGCCGAGTGTGTGTGTGAAACTTTCCCAGCGGTAAGAGGGTAGTGGTGCCGGTGTCATCTTTATCGGGCACCAGGTCGTCAGCAACCTGCAAAGTAAGGATGCTTATTCTTTGAATCCTTATCAATTTTTTTTGTTCGCTGGTCGCTTCTTTCTGTCGCGAACGACCAGTCTGCTCCAAGCCTTTAGTGAGCTCACTTTATTTGTTGTGATTAATAAATTCGATCGATTATGAGGTGCTTGCAGTGCAACCGATTTTTTGCTCCCAGTACGTGCGACAGTTGCCTGCGCACGTACTGGTTGGGTGTCGCTCGGCGGTTGCCTCGCACCCCGCCTGGCTCTCCACCGCCGCGTATGGCGATTTCGGCTATTATTGAGGAGGCCCTCACGCCGCGGTCCCCTGTCCCGGACCTGCGGATGCGTATCACGCTCGACGTGCGGACGGGCCGCCGTACGTTAGAGGAGCTTCCCCCACCGTACTCTTCACTCTAATGTAAGTATCCTTTTTTATTTTCTACAAATTTCCTTATCTATTTTTCCTTATTGCTACCTTTCTATCCTGCGGTGCTATGCTTCTGTTTGTTGCTTGCTAGATCTCGATAAAGTGTTTGATTCTATTCGCGTGTACGCGTAGCATCCTCCTTCCCATTTTTATTGTAAAATTTACGTCGCTATGCTTTTTTAAAATTACGTAGGGTCCTATCCATTTCGACTCTAGTTTTTTGGATCGTCCTCTCCTTAGAGTTTCGTCGAACAGTAGTACTTTGTCGCCCTCTTTGAAAGTTTCCCTTTTTACCGTTTTATCGTACTGCTTTTTAGATTGTATTTTCGCCTGATTCGCGTGCTCCTTCGCGATTTGATTCGATGCGCGTACCCTTTCTCTTAGTTCTTGCGCGTAATCGTCG
>NW_012026779.1:1076163-1077179 GCF_000956235.1 Wasmannia auropunctata
AATATCGCATGTTACTTTGGAATGTTTTTTAAAACAAAAATTGACTGGTGTATCAAATTCATCTGGTTTAATATCTACATAACCATTTTTATGCCAAGCATACTGAAATCAATTTTGAAATCTTGGAGATGAAAATTGAAAATATGTCAATGTTTGTAGTTTTAAAATAGAATCTCTTGAATGAAGTTTAATTTCTAAATCTAGAAGCATGACCATATCCGAAAAATGTTTTATAAAATTTTTCCATAATCTAAAACCGTATACATCTAACGGTTGTATTTGACCTGTTGTTCCAGCTGGTATAGTTAAGGTAACAAAATTTTCTACTGATTCCGGTCTATTTCTTGCAACTACGTCAGGACAATGACCAGTCCATGAGTCTAATAATAGAACTGATTTAGGACCAACATTCGGGAAAAAACTTTCCTTAACCACATTTCAAAATGATTTGACGTTAATTTTCCAGATTTAGAAGCCATGACATAAATATTGTCATGTTTAAACATTGTTTCTTGAACTCTGGGACCAAATGTTCCAGTAGGTTCTTTCAAAACAATGAAAAGTGGAGACAGTAGTCTACCATCTCCTGAAATAGTTGGTTGTATCGTATAACTATGTGTAGTTGCCGATACCGATTGTACTATACATTCTACTTTTTTTGTGCCTTGAATTGCTAAACAACGACCAGCATGAAGTTCTAATTGAAACCCACTTTGATCAGAATTATATATATTTTCTAATCCATACCGCGTAATATGATATTTAACATTTTCGATAAACCTATTGCTTTCTGTTTGCAAATGTTCTTTCGATTGAATAGTTTTTTTTGTTATAACTTTCGTGATTTTTCGGGATACAATTCTGTGAATTCTTTTAAATTTTCTTACCCAAATGTGATGCTTTAAATCCTGGAACGAGGAAAAGTTCCTCTTCCGCTCGAATGGCCCATCGAGCAATATTAATATTATGAACAGTGACTCCTCTTTTTAAACTTTCTTGAAATTTATTTAATGTGA
>NW_012026779.1:1077229-1077794 GCF_000956235.1 Wasmannia auropunctata
TATCCCCTGTGTGCCTTGTCGACTCAGTTGTATGCTATACGAAGTTATTACGTCACAGTTTTTATCTCAAACGATGAGAATATTTGCAGACGTGACAATTTATATGATTTTACGCACAACGTTGGATAATGGGCAATATTCAATCACGCGATCGTGTAAGATGAGACAATAGGCTGTAGTATTCTCCGGCACATTCTCTTTACAGTCAAATTCTATTCGCACATCCACGGTAGCACTCTTGACGGACTCGTTTTGTCGCGTGCAGTCAATGACTACGAAAGGTCCATTCTCCAAAAATGAACCTACGGTTAACAGCGTTTCATCGTTTGTGCATCCGTAATAAGTTTTACGAAAACGAGCATACATATCAAACAGGATGGCGTATCTGTTTTTATCAAAGTCTAGATTTAAGTCGTCGTACGGATAAAATTCTGAATTTAAATAAAGTCACATTGGTTAATTTACATTCATCGAATAAAGAAGCATCTTTGACATGACGTTCTTTCGATCAGTCTGCAAGGAAAAGATAACGTATCGTGGTTTTTCAGATCGGAAGAGCACACGT
>NW_012026779.1:1077844-1078473 GCF_000956235.1 Wasmannia auropunctata
TTGTCGTATTAATTACGGCAATCGGACATACATTCTCCTTTGGTTCTACTAAACAGCTCCCTATGAATACTCCGGCTGTAATTTCCTCCGCCTGCACTACACCGATTTTATTTTTGTCGGTTCTAGCCCGTATAATTGTTTCGCTACGGGGTGCTAGCGCGTATTTTTCAAATGCCGTTTCGGGATGTAACTTGAGAACCGTGTCTCCGATGCGCACGTTTTTGTTCTTGAGATCGCATTTGGCTGCGTGCTTCATTAAAAAATCTATGCCAAGTATCCCTTCGTAATTAGTCGGAAAATCATCCCGTACTACATACATGGTGTGCTTAATTTTTTGATCTCCGAGTCGTACTGTCGCTCGTATTTTTCCGATCGTGTATATTTGATGGCCTGTGACTCCCTTTAAAACCATTCGTTCGTCACGGACTATTACCTCGTCTTTTAGACTTCCTACTTTAATCAATGTCAGCGTTGCTCCTGTATCCAGTAGCAAATGCATTTTACCTTTTTCGGCTTCCTCTATGGGCAACGTTATCATGTGTAACCCGTGCCTGTTATTTTTTCCGGTGACCTGCGTTATTTTATGTTCGCGTGCAGCTCGACTTGTCCTTGTCTTGCGCTCCTCTATA
>NW_012026779.1:1078493-1078842 GCF_000956235.1 Wasmannia auropunctata
TGTTATCTCTACCGCCTCCGTTGTCGTATTAATTACAGTAATTGGACATACATTCTCCTTCGGTTCTATTAAACAGCTCCCTATGAATACTCCGGCCGTAATTTCCTCCGCCTGCACTACACCGATTTTATTTTTGTCGGTTCTAGCCCGTATAATTGTTTCGCTACGGGGTGCTAGCGCGTATTTTGCAAATGCCGTTTCGGGATGTAACTTGAGAACCGTGTCTCCGATGCGCACGTTTTTGTTTTTAAGATCGCACTTGGCTGCGTGCTTCATTAAAAATCTATGCCAAGTATCCCTTCGTAATTAGTCGGAAAATCATCCCGTACTACATACATGGTGTGCTTAA
>NW_012026779.1:1079249-1080179 GCF_000956235.1 Wasmannia auropunctata
TCACGGAGAATCTAAGTATCGTGTAAATGTTCATCGTAGACGTGCGAACTGGCCGCCGCACTGTGGAGGAGCTTCCCCCACCATATTCTTCATTATAATGTAAGTATCCTTTTTGGTTTTTTACGAATTTTCTTATCTATTTTTGCTATCCACTAATTCTGGCGTTAATACGTTTTGCTTTTGTTGTTGCTTCACTAATTCTCGATAAAATGTTTCATTCGGTTCGCGTGTACGCGTAACGTTCTTCTTCCCATTTTTATGGTGAAATTCACGTCGTTGTGCTTCTTTAAAATTATGTAGGGGCCTATCCATTTCGCCTCTAATTTTTTGGATCGTCCTCTCCTTAAGGTTTCGTCGAACAATAGTACTTTGTCGCCCTCTTTGAAGGTTTCTTTTTTTTTGTACTGCTTTTAAGATTGTATTTTCGCCTGATTCGCGTGCTCCTTCGCGATTTGATTCCTAAAATCTACCACGATTTTTAATTTGCGTTTCCCTGACGCGTCTGTTTTTTTCGGCACTACTAGCAGTGGCGCATTCCACTGGCTTGTGCTGGGGCGAATAATTTCGTCCGCCAGCATCTTGGCGATTTGTTTGTTGGCTTCCTCTTTATGTTTTTCGATACGGTTTTCTATTTACCGGTGCGCAATCCGCACGGGTCGCTATCTCGTGAGACACTGTATTTGTGTGTGTAAGCGCATCGTTTTCTAAATAAAATAAATTGCAATAGTCGTCTCATATACTTAGCAAGGCCTTCGTTTCTTCCTTGTTTAAGTGTGTCAATCGTAATTGCTGACGCAAGCGTTCCTGCCGCTCCATCACGGTCTCGGCGCTCTTGCCGTTCTCGCTATCTTTTTCTATCGCATGCATGGCCGCGGGGTCGCTCACCGGCACGTCATCTAATATCGCAAGCGGTGTCGTTATCTCTACCGC
>NW_012026779.1:1081165-1081633 GCF_000956235.1 Wasmannia auropunctata
TCTTATTGCTACGCGTTGCCGCGTCAGCGCTCAGCATTTTGATAATTGCATTGCGCGTTCTCGGTACGTCGCGGTCAACGTCCTTCGATTTATTGTAACGATATTGCTTATTTTACGCCGAATGCCTCATCGGCTCGAATGGCTATTAATTGATTTTCACAATACTTATTGTTGTTGCGGGGACATCGGCCTCGCGACAATGCAACAAAAGACTTCATCCTGTCTTTTTGTTCTATAATATGATTTTGTTCTATAAATGGCAATGCATTTGGCTTCAGTCGAATTAATAATGGATTTGTTCTATCAAAAAATTCTTCTTTAAAATGATCAGAACAAATGCGTGCACTGGATGGAATTGATGTTTGATCAAGACCCAAGATATCGATCCATAAATTGCGAGTAGTGCCATTTTTTGGAAATTTAAAAACAAAAATACAATATTTAAAGAACTATTATGAAAATAGACTA
>NW_012026779.1:1082592-1083078 GCF_000956235.1 Wasmannia auropunctata
TTCAGAGTAGCACGCGTTTAGATTTCTACGCACGCTGTCCCTAATGTCGCGAACTGCTTCTTCTACCACTCGCACGGGGTTTACCGGAGTAGGTATAAGCGCGCGGCGTGCTGGTTCGCTATGCAACCAGGACGTATTTCTGTTGCGTTGTTCCCTATCTGCGCCTTCCGACATTGACTATTTTCGCTATCTTAATTTCTACGGACTTACAATATAACCGCTAATCGCATGTTGTCCGCTGTCTGCTTTCGTAGTGGTGTCTGTAGTTGAGCCGTTGCGGTAGGTCGGTGCCGTCTCAGGTTACGCGTCGGGCGTCGCGCTTGTGGCTGCTACCGGGTGACTCGGGCGTGCTGCTATCGGCTTGGCTTCGGCTGCTTCGCGCTCGCTCGATCCTTCGCCTTATTAATCGCACTCGTTCACTTTTTGTTTCAGGTGACCAGAGATGTCGGCTGTAGGTCCTGTTCCTTCCGGATGCGGATCCCACCG
>NW_012026779.1:1083157-1083722 GCF_000956235.1 Wasmannia auropunctata
ATTGTCTTGAATTTACTGACGCGTACCGAGTCACCCACTTTGAATCGTGCGGGTGCGGCGATCTTTACATGGTTATACACCGTGGTTAAAAACTTGTTGGCGATTGTGGGAGTGTCGTCGATGGGTCGCATACCGATAGTTCGATGCTTTCGCGCGTTGTATTCAGACATGAGACGCGGTAGCAAATCGATCCATCTATAGTTTCCATTGTATGTAAACTGCTTCCACATACTGTTTTTCAACGTACGATTGAACCGCTCGACGACTGATGCCTTCATTACTGAATATGTAGAATAATGATTGATGTTATGTTTCTTTAAGAGATTCTGCACGTTGGCGTTATAAAATTCCTTTCCCCTATCAGTTTGTAAATTTTTCGGGCATCTTCCATCGTGTCGAATTATCTCTGCGATCGCTTTAGTCATCTCACTTCCGCTCTTGGCCTTGAGAGGTACGGCCCATGCATGCTTACTCAGCACATCGATAACGGTGAGAATGTAGTGGTAACCTCTGTTGAATCGCGTATAAGGACGCATCTCGACCACATCCGCCTGCCACAGGTCAT
>NW_012026779.1:1084905-1087174 GCF_000956235.1 Wasmannia auropunctata
CGCGGGGAAGAGGGAACCGCGTTGAAGATGCGGGATGTAAAGAAAAGAGCGAATCGCGTTGTAGGTCCGCGGAAAAGAGGGAACCGCGTCGTGGGTGCGGGTGTTGCGGTGAAGAGAGAACCGCGCTCGCGCTCGCCGCCGCCGCTGCCGCGTTCGCCACCGTCGCCGCCGTCGCCGCCGCCGTTGCGCACGGGCCCCGCCGTCCCACCCCACGCTTATCGCTCGCGGACTCACCCGTTATCGCTCGCGTTCGCAAAGAGAACGAGAATAAAGAAAATATTATAATTAAAATTAAAAAAAATATGTATTTTAAAATTTATGTAATATGATATAAAAAGTAATCGTGAAAGAAATCCGCCTGTCCGTCGCCATCTGCAACAGACAAAAGGAGCCAAATATTTAAAAAAAGCTCCAAAGAGAACTAGAAAGAAGGATAACTATTTAAAAAATACTTACCCTAGTTGTAAAAGGCGACCGTCCTTATATCTGTGGCTACGTCGAGGATGACGCGCAATTGCGCCTCCTCGCACGGGCTCCGCGGCACCTGCGGGCTGTCTTCCTGCAAGCTCCAAGCTACCTCGCGCGTCCTCGCCCTCGCCTGCGTGCTCACCCTCGCATCGCCGTCCTTCGACACCTCGCGCGGACTGTCCTGCATCTCAGGCGTCCTCGCCCTTGCCAAATCTCATAGAAATTTCCTTTCGTATTTGGAGGCAGCCAGTCGCCTTCCCACACGCAACCAGTACCTGCGACTACATGTGTCGCAGGTACTTGGTGCAAAATAATGTTGACAATTAATGCACTGCATTATAACGAACTCAATTTCACGACTACTTAACGTTAACTGACTCAAGGGTCCACGGGAACCCGCGAGTAAAAATGCAAGCCATAGAAATAATTATCTCTCCTATCTGATAATGCGCTCACCGTGAGAATGATATTGATATATACGTTATATCACATACACGCTCCCCCGAAGTGATAGCAGCTATAAAGAGTATAAATGAAATTGAAACAGTCTTAAATACATAAACGCTTCTACGGAATATCGAACCGCCAATCGAACCGATACAGCCGATCTGTTCAACCGATACCGCTGATCTGTCGAACCGATACAGCTGATCTGTTCAACCGATACACCTGTTCAGTCGAACCGCCTGTCAAACCACCTGTCAAACTGCCTGTTAAACCGCCTGTCTGTTCTATCAAACCGTTATTAGTTTAACTACAAAGAAAAATATATTCTTTCGCGACCGTCATTAGTTAGATATATTATACGAGTCAAGATAAAAATTAACGTGTCAGCATTCGCCGCATCTCAATGTCATGGTAATGTCACGAAGACACATAGTATGAAACCATCATCAAACCGCCTATCGAAGCGATACCCCCTGTTCTATCAAACTGATACCGCTGATCTATTGAACCGATATCGCTGATCTGTCGAAACGATACCGCTGTTCTGTCGAACCGCCTGTCTGTTCAATCGAACCGCCTGTTGAACCGCCTGTCTGTCCAATCGAACAGCCTGTCGAACCGTCTATTGAACCTATTCTATCAAATCGCTATTGTTCCTAACCGCGTAGAAATGTTCTTTCGTTCGCGACCATTGCCAGGTAGAAATTTTATTCGCGTCAAAGATAAATATGAACCCACACATCTCAGTGTAGTAGTAGTGCTATATACATATGTGCCTAATCTTAACTACAAGGAAAGGAAAATAAATTAAAATATAATTTTAAAAATTTCACATTTTATTGATTATAATATTAAGATTATAAATTTTATTGTTTTATTTGATGGTGTGACCACCTGTTATATATTTTAAATACATTTTGTAATGCGCAATTCTTAACATGTTTTCCACAGCGCATAGTACGAGTATTAATAACACTTAGATTATTCAAAGAAACTACATCTTCGTAATCGGCATCCAGAGTTTCAATGACTACGCCGTCTCTCACATCGAGCATATCACCGAGCCATTCTCGTTTTTGATATATTTTAACGTACACGATAGCCTCGACCGTATCATTCTCTTCACCAAACATAGCTGTTGCAGTCAAGCGTTTCGCCATGCTGTACGGAATCATTCCGTCTTCCCATCTCAATCCATGGTGATAAGCAATCAACCAGGAAGCGCCAGACTTGTCGAATTTTGTTAAAGAATTCCATGGTATGGGACTCGCAAAAATGTAATGCGAAAGAATTGTACTTCTTCTCAGAACCACCACTTCTTTTACGATAAATCTCTTCCCAACGGTGAATCCTA
>NW_012026779.1:1087224-1087737 GCF_000956235.1 Wasmannia auropunctata
TATCGGTCCTACCGATTCGCCTCGCTGACACGAAGAAGGAGAAGCATGTCAACCTGCTATACGTGGAGAAAGATGGTGTGGGACATTTCACATGGATCAAGAATTTGTCCCGCCTCGTTAGCTCGCAACTGAGCAAAAACGCGCACAAGAAATACATTTGCGATAGGTATGTATAATAAAAATTAAAAAATTTTTTGAAATAAAAATAAACAATTCAACAATGTAAATAAAATAAATTGATTTTTCAGATGCCTGCACTATTTTAGTTCGAGCGAAAAGTTGGAGGTCCATACCATAGATTGCGGCGAGATGAACGAATGCGCGATCATGTTACCAAGCGAAGACGACAAGTGGCTAAGTTTTAACAACTACAGCAGGAAGGAACGTGTCCCGTTTGTTGTGTATGCCGACCTGGAATGTATCCTGACAAAAATGGAGAGAGGTCCGGAAACACCGAGCTACAAATAATCAGCATCATCAAGTATTTAGCATAGGTTATTACGTACACTGCTC
>NW_012026779.1:1087787-1100007 GCF_000956235.1 Wasmannia auropunctata
TGTGCCCGGGTGATTGAGGGGCTCAATAAGAGGATCCGACTCCGCGGGGGAACGGGACTTCGATTTATGATGAAACAACTCCGACACTTGATGTAAACTTTCACGACAATATAATTTCTTTATTTCACTTTATTACACTTTATTAGACTTTATTTTGTTTAACACCTTCACCCTTTATTAATACACACAGAATAATTGTCACGACACGAACGTCGTGCTCGAGCGTGAATATGACGGACTTAAGGACTGACCGCTCGCGGCTGATCGTTGCGCGTACTTATGGCTACGCGTTGCCGCGTCAGCGCTCAGCATTTCGGCAATTGCATTGCGCGTTCTCGGTACGTCGCGGTCAACGTCCTGATTTATTGTAATTTCTTAATACAACGATATTACTTATTTTACGCCGAATGCCTCGTCGGCTCGAATGGCTATTGATTGATTTTCACAATGCTTATTGTTGTTGCGGGGGCATTGGCCTCGCGACATTGTTATTCCATAAAGCTGTTAATCCGTTCTGGTTAGTTACGGATATCACCTTGGAATCTTGATACATTTAGAGCGAAGCTACTGTGCTCTCGTACAGATTAGTTGCGGGTGTCATCTTGAGCCCGTAACACGTTTAACGCAAAACTACGATTGTGTGTTTCGCGACATCGATCGCGGTGCTCTCCGTGTTGATTCATCATGAGTTCATCTCATTAATCTGTGCTCTTATTTTACGCATTTCTCGCATCAGCTCTACTATATCATTCGTTAGTAAACGCGGCGATCCATCTACCGCTTCCGTGGCAGAAGTTCCCGGATTCCGGAAATCCTGCAGTGTTTTAGGAGGAGTGCGTGACATCATTCCCGCTCCGGTTGCGTTATCTTCGCGTATATCGTACAAAAACGGTAGCTTACGCCTCTGTATGTCCGACTCGGAGTCGAGTTCGCCTTCGGCGTTTATGCCGAGTAAACTAAAGTCGTTCGTGACGAGGGGAAATTTGCGTTCGCGAATGTGCGGGTGAGCCTGTTTCGCTTTCAATAGGGAATTGTAATATTCTACGCACGCTGTCTCGAATGTCTGGTAACGCTCTCGCGACTCTATTTAGTTCGGGCACGGTACTGATAAACTTTACGCGATTTCGAAACGGCCACGTACGCTCTAGCGACGAGTGACGGTATAAATGACATTCGCTATTATAGTTTTACGGACTTACATTACGGCGCTCGCTCGCATGGTGACCTGCTTCCCGACTGGTCGACTGGTTCTTATCGACGCTTTGCTCGGCTCAGGTTACGGCAGCGGCTGTGGCCTTCAATTCTGCGATGCGGCGTCGGCATTGTCGGTGATTAGGTCCGTGGCACCTTTACAGCAGCTATCACGTTGACCACTTATGGATTTGGCGGTTGATATTCCGGTTCCCTCCTCAGCGATGTATTTTTGTGACGCGAGAGTTCTTGCAATTCTTGATTGCGCGTCTTATTTCCGTCCGTTTATTATCGCCTTTGGCAATGCCAGCGTTTAATATACTACCGCTTGCATTTATTTGGCGTGTTACAGCGGTTTAACGTCTGTATATGTTGCGCTGACTGATATTTGTCTACGGTCGTGCCGAATAGACAAGGTTGAGATTTTTTTGTGTAGTTCCACAGAATTTTCTCTTTTGCTATCGGCTTGGTGAGTCTCCTCTCTGGGATCGCTTCCTGCAGATCCAGGATTCCTGGATCCCCTACTAGCTTTTTCAAAGATCCCATTTCTGACATCAATGTTACATCGTGAATAGGATGTAACGGGGTGACTCGTGGTGATAGGTGGTTGGAATGATTCACTCGGTTGAACTGTTCACTATATAACTTTATTTAATGAATTACTCACAACTTCTGCGTAATGTCGCACACCGACAGCGTAACGTCCTGCGTTGTAAACAAACTCTGTCTCTTTGTCGGTTACGAGGCGTTAAGTAGACTCGATTAGCTGACGTATGTTTGTACCTTGGTCTGCTGATCGAGCTGCTTCCGTGATTGCCAAATGCGTTCGCTGGACATCGGTTGCATTTGGCAATGTCTTTGCCTGTCGCAATATTGATAGGCTCACGACCGCGGTGCTGTCGTTGCGTTTTTGTAGCGGGGTATTAACCGCTAGCGCGGTTATTATCCTTGAACGCGTACTTAACTGATAATTGTTGTAATCGAGGTTACAACACATTTTTGATAGTTTAAATCAAACTTGTATTGCTTAAGCAATTTTAAAGTTCGAGCAAGAGTTTCTAAATTTTCTTCGACGGTGTTAGACGCGATGAGAATATCGTTTATGTAAACTAAGACTTTATCCTCGCGGATGAGAGGTTGTAAGACATGGATGAGTCGTCGTTGAAATTCGACTGGTGCTTCACAACACCCAAACGATCGCGGCAGCCTGACAATTTCATACTGTTCATCCCGAGTTGCGAATAAAAAATACTTAGTGTGATCGGGATGAATCTTAATATGGTGAAAACCATCTTTTAAATCTCCACTAACGTGAAGATTTTTTTATCTGCACGTAAGGCAGTCTTCTATTACAGGAAAAGGATATTTTTGCTTAACAACCCAATTGTTCAACGGCCTCAGATCTACGCACAGACATAGCCGATTGTTTTTCTTATGTAATAAAACAACTCGCGCGTAATATGGTGAATGGCTCTCTTTGATAATGTTTCGTGCAAGAATGTCGTCGACAATTTTTTTAATTTCAACACGCTCAGTCCAAGCAAAACGGCGAGGCGCATACACGTATGTTGATTGATCCTTAAGCGTTACGGTAACGCAGTAATCGTCTTCAACGGTAGCTATCGGAGCGGCATGTACGGATATTACATCTTTAACTTTACGACCAATCTCAATTCCAAAATCTGTTTTAATGTCGAGATTTAAGTTATCACCAAAATTCTCGACAAGTTCGGTAGATGCCATTTCGTTAAATAGCTGGACTTGTTTACGGCTTTTGGTGTCAGCCGGATTATACAGCAAGACTAGATTATTAGAGGAGAAATAATCTTGCCCCAAAATTATATGAGTTGACCAAGAGTTATTCTCAATGATCTTAAACTTAACTGAAGTCAATAAACCTGGCAAGGAAGCTAATGAAATTTGTGTATCTACTGTACCAACAACATTGATGCTAGAATTAGTAAGAGTACGGTAAACATTTGAATTTGTTTTATTATAATTTGCATCTTGGCCAAAGAATATCTTGCAGAAACGAAATGGGCGAATTGATATCAACCAAAACAAGCAAGTTACATTTAATACCGTTAATCGAGTCGACCAGAACAATTGAATCACTTATCTTTAAGTTACGTGACTTTCTTTTCTTGACGCATCCTACGACGGGCGCATCCGTCGGGGCGGCGGGCGATTTAACTTTTTCATCGGCAGCCACAGAAGCTGGATTAGCAGTAGACACAGCAGGAGTAGCTAACTCTCTCTTCTTCAGTTTGAAACAATGGTCCTTGAGGTGACCTCTGGCTTTGCAGAGCAAAAGATATTTTTGTCTTTCTTCGGTGAAGACGGTGATTCTTTGAAGGGGATTGCGAAGAATCCTTCGATTTATTTTTCTTCAGTAGCTGCGGCGAAGATTTCTTCTGTGGGAGGCCATAATCGCTCACCACGTTGTGCATCTTTTTAAGAAACTCGTCTACTGTACCCATGTTAAAAATTGTTGCAGTACTTCTCAGGGCTGGACTGTTAATGCCATTGATTAATAACTGGATACGATTCCTTTCGGGTAGACGTAGCTTATGTAACAACTTCGGCTTCTGCGTAGCATACTCCTGGAAGGACTCTTTTGGATAATTCTACGTGAGTAGGTAATAAGGGCCGGTTTTAACTAGCTTCGAGAGGGGAGGGTGAAGAGCGCGGGGTCCACGAGGCGCGGGGAAGGCGCGGGGAAAGGGAACTGCTTGGTTGAATCTCCATCTGTCGTGACCGTAGGTCAGTGGTCCGCGGGGCGCGGGGAACCCGCGGAGAGGGGGAACTGCAGAGATAACCCTCCAGCTAGCGTGGTCCGCGGGGAGGGGGGAGCCGCTGATTCTCCGGTAGGCCTAACCATGGATGCGGGGGACGCGGGGAAAAGGGACACCACGTCCGAGATGCGGGGTCCGCAGGGAAGAGGGATACCGCGTCGTCGGTGATATCTGCTGGCGCTCGCTGCCGCGCTCGTAGACCCGCCGCCCTACACCGCGGTTATTGCTTGCGTTCTCTTCATCCTTCCTACGGTTTCTCCGTCTTACCCTTAGCACACGTACGCAATAGCGTAATGAAAAGGAAAAGTAAAGCAAAAACATGTATGAATAAAAATACTAAAAATTTTATTTTTTTATTTATATAATATTTTGTAATAAGTCCGCCGCAAGAATCCGTTACCGTCTGCAACAGACAAAAAGGGAGAGAATTTAAAACGTGCAAAAGAGAAGAAGAAAGGAGGATAGCTACTAAACAAATACTTACATTAGTTATAAAAGGCAACCGTCCCGGTGGCCACATCCACGATACACGCAGAGGCATCTCACTGCGTGGACTTACAGGCGATTTCACCTCCGGCGTCGTGGCTCTCGCTTCCATCTGAGGTGCCCTGGCTGACACTACATCACTAGGCTCCGGCGTCCTAGCCCTCGCCAGAGCTTTCAGCAAACTTTTCTTGGTCGAAGGCGGCCAGTCGCCTGCCTACTTGTAGCCAGTAACTGCGCCAGCAATATCAAAAGTACTTGGCACGAACTCTTTGTTGCAACACAGGCACCTCATGATTGACTTAGCAACGACTCAACGTCGATTGAATTAATATACCTAGGGGTCCACGGGAATCCGCGATTAAAAATGCAAGCAATAGAAATAATAATCTTTTCTACCTGATAATGCGCAACTGCATCGTTCCTAAGGATGATGCATACGTTATATCATACACACACACATACGCACACGCACACGCACACGCACACGCACGCGCGCGCGCGCGCGCGCGTTTCCACGAAATGATAGCAGTTTAACTACAAAGAATATATATGAAATCGCTATCAAAACCGTTAACAGTCTTAACTGTAAAAAATGCTTTTACAAAACCGCTGTCGAACTGTCAATCGAATCGATACCCTGTCCTATCGAATCGCTTGTCGAACTGATACACCTGTTCTGTCGAACCACCTGTTGAATCGATATACCTGCATTTATCGAACCGATACCTCTGTTCTATCGAACCAATGCCACTATTGGTTTTAACTACAAAGAAATCATATTCTTTCGTTCGCGACTTTCATTAGTTAGATATTTTATAAGCGCCAAAGATAAAAAACGAATGTGTTAGCATTTTCATACACGTCGTATCTCAATGCCATGGTAATGTCATGAAGATACATAGTGTGAAACCATCGTCGAACCGCCTATCAAATCGATACCGCTGTTCTGTTAAACAGTTATCAAACCGATACTGCTGTTCTGTCGAACCGCCTGTTGAACCGATACACCTGTTCAGTCAAACCGCCTGTCGAACCGATACACCTGTTCTGTCAAGCCGATACCCCTGTTCTATCGAATTGATACCCCTGTTCTGTCAAACCGATACCTCTATTCTATCGAACCAATCCCACTGATGTGTCTAACCACAAGGAAAGGGAAAGAAATCGAAATATAATTTAAAAAATTTCACATTTTATTGATTATAATATTAAGATCCAACATTTTATTGCTTTATTTAATGGTGTTACCACCAGATATATATTTTAAATGCGTTCTGTAATGCGCAATTCTTGACATGTTTTCCACAGCGCATAGTATTAATAACACTTAGATTATTCAAAGAAACTACATCTTTGTAATCGGCATCCCGAGTTTCGATGACTACGTCGTCTCTCGCATCGAGCATATCACCGAGCCATTCTCGTTTTTGATATCCTTTAAGGTACACGATAGTTTCGTTGGTATCATCCTTTTCACCAATCACAGCTATTGCAATCAAGCGTTTCGCCATGCTGCACAGTGCGGCCATTCTGGACAATATTCAAAATATCCTACATTCTTAATTATCTGAGATTCTCTGCATATCTATTTATAGAATCCAAGCATTTTATTTGCTACAAACTGCTACACTAATTTCTACAAATTTTTTTGTATGGACGCAGTATGAAAAGTTCAGATTTATTGAAAACATGGATTTCCAGTCATAAAAACAGAAAAAATATCAAGTATTATAATAAAAATTCAGTCTCTTTTAAATATTACTGGTAATGAGTGTATCGACTCAGTTCGTGAAAATTAGAAAATAAGTGGAGCTTACTGCTTAGCAATGAGTAAGAAGTGGAAAGATTGTCGCATAACAAAAACTATTTGTTGCAAAGGCATTACAAGTGGCTAAACAAAGAAATTCAACTTTCTGACATTTCACCCGAATTCCCAGTGAATCGCAACCAAAACGAATTAGATGTATCACATAATTTACATCTGAGCGATACGGACTTAGAAGACAATGAAGACAATAATAATAATAATAATAAATAATAATAATTGCATAAGTGTAACATTTTCGTTAGTTATTTACAAATTTTTTCCTTAAGTACTTGGGTTTTTGAATTAAAAATAATGTAATTTATACAAAATTATAATATTTACATTAAAATCATATGTATTTTGCTGTTTACATATGAGTTTTTGTTTTTGTCCCAAAAAACATTTGGTCGCACTGTGTGCTGTACGGAATCATCCCGTCTTCCCATCTCAATCTATGGTGATAAGCAATCAATCAGGAAAACTTGTCAAATTTTGTTAAAGAATTCCATGGCATGGGACTCGCAAAAATGTAATGCAAAAGAACTGTACCTCTTCTCAGGACCGCCACTTCTTTTACGATAAATCTCTTCCCAACGGTGAATCCTTGCAGATCTACAAACGTTGGTACAATCATGACGAGTAATCCGTCGAAACTCTGTCCCCCTCGCGAAATGTCGCAGTTTTTATCTCTCTTATACCGGCAAAGACGAGAATATTTGCAGACGTGGCAATTTATGTGATTTTGTACACAACGTTGGATAATGGACAACATTCAATCACGCGATCGTGTAAGATGAGACAATAGGCCATAGTCTTCGCCGGCACATTTTCTTTACAGTCAAATTCTATTTACATATCCACAGTAGCGCTCTTGATGGACTCGTTTTGCCGCGTGCAGTCAATGACTACGAAAGGCCCGTTCTCCAAAAATGAGCTTACGGTTAACAGCGTTTCGTCGTTTGTGCATCCGTAATACGTTTTACGAAAACGAGCATACATGTCAAACAGGATGGCGTTTCTGTTTTTACCAAAGTTTAGATTTAAGTCGTCGTACGGATGAAATTCTGAGTTTAAACAAAGTTTTACATTAGTTAATTTACATTCATCGAATAAAAAAGCATCTTTAGACATGACATTCTTTCGACCAGGCAAAGATAACGTATCATGGTTTTTCTAGTTGCGTTGCAGTCCTCACAGCCAATGAACGCTTGGTCGTGCTCTGCAACAAGGGGTACTCGTACAGATCCCACGAGCGAAAACTCACGCTCAGATATCGGCCGCTTTTCAAAGCTCGTAGCATGGACAGTTTATTGACCTCGTTTAATATAACGTGAGGTATTCGCCGTTGCACCTTATGTATTTCAACTTCAGGTTCAGTTGCGGAATCACCCACAAGACAATTGTTATCATTGCGCGCTCATATTAAAATCAATTTGTGCCGAGCGTTAACAACCACACGTTTGTAATTCTCACAAAAGCCCAGTAACATGTTGAGCGGCACGCAAAAATTAAAGTATCCTTCAGATATGTGCGGTTTTAAGGCCCATCCTGCATTATGCAAAATTGAAGCTTTATCATACGTTAGCGTTACCATAAATAGTTCTTAATAGTAGTGGTTATTCCAACGTTTCTATTGCAATCAATCGCCACACCGTTGATTTCGTATCGAATTTCATCAAACATGAACGTCAAACAATTATTTGCAAGCGTCACCGACTCATCCTTCTTTTTCTTTATCACCAATTTTCCTTCGACGTAGAGAAAACTTTCGCATGGTAATGTGTATAAATCCTACTGTTGTACGGGTATTCTTATTTCATCGCTGTGTCCAAACGTAGCATTGGCATATGGATTGTACGTGTGAGTCTCAATTTTCACGATGCTATCATCAAAAATTGATTCACCTCCAATGTTCAAGATATTAGCCATCTCAGGTATTATGCACGGTAAAACCCAAAGATTTTAAAAATTCAATGTTGGAAGCAGTGAGTTTCTTCTTGATAGATCGAATGCTTCACTTCGGTAAAAATTGTGTCTCTTGTACGTTTCACCTGCTCATACAGCACGAACATTTCATGTTATCGCTGTCGTCTCCGTACGTGCAGCCTCATAGTGATTTCCTCTCCACGAAAATTGAGCAATCGACCGTCTTGATCCACAACGCGAATAGTCAGATCCGATATACTCCGTGCGATGATCGAAAGGTAAATGATCTGTGCAGGCGTTTCCGATATCTTATATCCTGGCACGCTCAGCAAAAACTCGTATCGTGTGCACGCACTTGTTACTATATGCACTCACGATCACGTTACACTCTATGCGAATGATGTTTACATTCATGATATTTATCGGTACGTTCGATTCATGCTATTGCCGTGGTTCTAGCGTACGATTTGATGAAAATCCCAACAGTGATATATCCAATGTTACAGGATTTGGTGAAATTTATGCGATACGCGTATTTTATCGTTGGGACACACAACATCGTTGGGATGAACATGTAGGATTGCTCGTTTCAGATATTTTGCAATATCATGCAATTCGTACGATCCTTCAGGAATGACAATCTTCTTGTCGTCTTTGTCAAAATAAAATTTATTATTCGAATTTACATTGGGTATCGTATAGTATGTTTCAAAATCCGTCAGACCGAGTTCGTATTGTTACGCCCGGGGCGGTATAACTCGCGCTCGCGCACTCATACGTGTGTTACCCGCGTTTCCGCACTCGCGCACGCGCACGCGTATCGGATCGCCGCGGAGAAATAAAGGGAACACCAACTTAAGAAATGACAAACTCTTTAATATAAGAGAACGTAGCATAATATAGAAAGGGTCGAAGCACGTTCGAACAAGTTGACGGCTCGTCTCCAAATCTAATGGCGTCCGTTTGACGACGTAGAATCTCGTTGCTCAGGAAACAAGTAAATCTCGCCAGCAGCTCGACCAGCTCGCTCAATTTGCAACGGCGCGGGCGTAACAGTATTCACCATCGCTCAAATCTACAGGTGGAAAGTAGCTTACCGTGAGGATGTTACTTTTGCCAGTCAACGTAAATGTCAGTGACATGTTTGAATTAATACTGAGTCTAAATGTTGCAATCTCTGTCTTTAAATAGATTGTCTGTGTCTACCGTTCGTAGAAACTGTAGACACAGTTAATCGCAATTGTTTTGATCCTAACGTTGATAAGGCGTGCGATTAAATTCGATTTGCGTCTCGTTGTCCCGTAGATATCGCACCAATTCCCTCGGTGGTCGAAGATTACCAAAACTATCGAAATATATAGCAACGATTCCCCTTCTTCGCGTATGCCATCCAAGGAGTACCGAGTTCCTCATCATTGTCCAAATTCACGATACCGCTTTTATTTCGACGTACTCCTCCCGTTGGTAAAGTGGTTCACATGAAAATACCTCTGAAATATGGAACGTACGTTCTGCCAGTTGTTGCAGTTGTATGTTGATAGTTGCGCCTGTTGGAAATTTTAACGTTTTTTTTTCTTCCGCGTCGAAACGCTTCGGCCGCGCTTATACGGAGCGAGATAAACTTCGTGATCTTCCATGACGTGATTGTGACGTTTCAATTCTTCCAGCTGACATTGCGCGAGTTTGTTATCACTCACGGCCTTCGCGATTCCCGCCGCCCCACCAACCAACGAACCGACAACGCCCAATAATTGCAAGAGTAATAGGATACCTTCGCGTTTAGCTACCGGAAGTATTCGCTTGCTCCTTTTCCTCTTCGTTTTTAAACTCATACCAAATTTCGTCTCGGTTTTCATAGCCGCCAAAACAGCTGTGGCTGCGGTTGTCTCTCCGAGAGTCGAATCTCTCGCGGTTATGCGTTATCGCGCTTTTGCGGCGGGTATGTTGTCGGCCACGTGTCGTTCAGCAAGATCATTGCTCTGCGAATAGGATATCGTGTTCGCGATTCACGGCGCGTCCAGCGAATTAATTTCTCGATCATCTCTAGCCAATCGGTGTTCTAAACGCGTTGCCGAACCGCAAAACTGATAACCGGGGATATACAATTAAAAAAAAAGCGCATTTATCGCGCGATTTATTAAACCGCGGCCTCTCGACGGCTGCAATTTTTTATAAACGGCGCGTCAATGTGCATCCACTGCCACGGTTGATTGTAATGTTTCACACACTGACGATACTGTTGAACCTCCGAATCAGCTTTATTTATATGCTCAGGTAATCTGTCTTACAATTGACTTATGCAATTCGAAAACTCTCGCAGCAAAACGACTTTTGGTATATACTCTAATTCTTTGTTGGTTAAATTGAAAATATCACTATTATATCCGACACGATAAGAAACATTTTGGCAACTGAGCACGTTTGTGCTATGCGCTTCTATAAATAGGGCCGCTCTCGATAAATTCTTTTGGGTATTATGTGGAGGGAGGAAAGATACGGTTCGTGCGACAGTCGCAGATGAAAAGTGACAAATTTTGATGATAATGTAATGATGATAAACAAGATAAGGTTAATGTTCGAGAAAAAGATACGTAAGCATGGAAACATGCTACCGATTTCTATACGCGGCATCATCTGTGATCCATCAAACTGGGGCAAGACAAACGTACTGATAAGCTTGCTGGAAAGTCTACACAGCGTACGCTTCGAGAACGTGTACGTGTACTCGAAATCGTTGCAACAACCGAAATATCAATAGTTGGAGAAGTTATTGACCTGGATAGAAGAAATCGGCTATTATACATTCTCCAATAACAGCGACGTCGTCCCGCTAAACAAAGCGCTTCCGAATTCCATCTCTATCTTTGATGATGTGGCATGCGACAAGCAAGATACGATAAGAGACTACTTTACAATGGGCCGACACGCGGACGTTGACAGTTTCTATCTCTGTCAGACTTATGCAAAGATACCGAAGCATCTTATATGATGCGACAACGCGAATCTTTTGATCCTGTTTAAACAGGGTGATACAGATCTGAAAAATGTGTACAACGATTATATAAACACCGACATGTCTTACGAAGATTTCTGTAAATTGTGCCACAGTTGCTGGCAACAAAAGTATGGATTTGTAGTGATGACAAGGACAGTACACTTGTCAGTGGGCTTATCATATAGAAAAGGATTTAACGACTTTGCGGTACTATAAAGTGGTTAGTTGTTGTCGATACATCGATTGTGCAACATTTCTGAGCGCGACATGGAGAATTGCGAGAGAATACACAACAGATTGAGAAAACGAGCGATTCCATTCGCAAAAAATATCGCGCTTTGAAAACTGGTAGAATGAAAGAAGATATCGCGTTGGAGAAACACTTTAAGCCCATCATCGAGCCTCTAAAACGAATTGCTAAAAACACCGCCGACGATGTATTGGTCGAGAACGAATCGTTATTTTCTGGAGCAGACGAAGAATATATGAAATCAACACCCAAACGAAAAAGATCAAACGCTTCGTTAGACAATTCTACAATGGCCTCTACTCCGGTTAAATCAATGCTGAAACGTTCAAAAACTGTGCCGACTATTTCGAACGAAATGTCTGAAATATTATCATCATACGATGAACCGTGCGCTCCCTCCGTTGAAAAAATTTTCGAAATCGCTAATGAGCCACTCGTAACATCCGTTCGAAACCAATTGTAAACATGCGAGAAACAAGAAAAGCTATAAACTATGGTCCTTTAACCTTCAAACCGCACACATCGTTCGAGCACCTACTAATAGAATAATGGTGCGAATTTGGATTTGACATCTTAAATTGTACATATTTCCTGAGGATAAAAACAGAAATGTTTTGAAAACCACACTTTTGGGGGGTAAAATCTTCTCACAAATCCAACGGTATTATTCAATTTAACAAAAAAAACTATTTAACAATCGAAAATTAATTATAAATGAGTTACCGTTCTGAAAAACGTCATTTTTTCGAAGAAAAGCTACCATTTTTTTG
>NW_012026779.1:1100057-1100576 GCF_000956235.1 Wasmannia auropunctata
GGATCCGGCGAGATTCCCCGGTCCGTTATTACATGACCTAGGTAGATCACTTCCTTCCTGAGGAATTCGCATTTATCGGGCTGCAGTTTCAATTTACTGCTTCGTAAGCGCTTGAGCACTGCGACGAGTCTCTCGTTGTGCTCTTTTAAGTTTGCTCCGTATATCACGATATCATCTAAATAAACTAAACATTTTAACCCTTGCAATCCTGTTAATACGGAATTCATCAGGCGTTGAAATGTCGCTGGCGCGTTTTTTAGTCTGTTGTGGCATTCTGTTATATTCGTAGTGTCCATACGGCGTTGAAAAGGCCTTATTTTTATCCTTTTCTGCCATCGGGATTTGATGATATCCCGACGCAAGGTCTAACGTCGAAGAATATTTCGCATTGCCTAATTGATCTAGGATATCGGTTATATTGGGTAACGGAAAGGAATCTCCTATAGTGAGATCGTTAAGTTTCCTAAAATCTACCACGATTTTTAATTTGCGTTTCCCTGACGCGTCTGTTTTTTTCGG
>NW_012026779.1:1100626-1110528 GCF_000956235.1 Wasmannia auropunctata
ATCACCATCGGAATTGCTTTCTTCAAGCGATTCTACAATATGTTTTGCGCTACGCAAATTATATGTCTCTTGTCCCGATCCTTCAGCCATTCTATAAAAATATATGACAAGTTATATTTTTCATTCTTTTATAATAACCATTTTATAATTTTTTCTATTTTTTTATTTCTTGTAATATGCTACTTTTCATTCAATTTTTATATATATATTATGTCAAAAATCACGTTTTTTTTACAAATAATGTTATAATTTCAAAAGAATTAATAAATGATAGTTAGTATACAAAAAATACTTACTTTTAATGAGGATAGCGTCTACGAATGAAAAAAACTAGGCACCGATCTGGCACACACTATTTTACATACAAGTGCACCACAACAAACTTCCGTAGTTCATATCTCGTCAATCTGCAAGAGACTGAGGCTGTGCATGTTCGAACCTGACACCTGAGGTTCCGGGCATATTTAACGTAGTGGGGATAAGCCGCGACAGATGTCTCTGTGCAAATGCCAGCAATTTGAAAATTTTCGCGGTGCGAATTCGCACTCATGTACGGTTTGAAAGTTAAAACAAAAATATCTGGGAACTGTCCTGAGCGGTAAAAAAAAGTGGTCAACATAGACGACGTTTACGGAGTCTATTTTAGCGATGACGGAACGAAGTTCGGCGACAAACGTATCGCCTTGGATAGAAACGATAATATAATCATAGACGGGAAAAGTTATGCAGAAATACCTGAACTTTACGAATTGATTTTCATGTTTTATCCTAACAAAGTTGCCTACACTGACAAAGACCTACAGAAATATCAGAGTATTCTATTAGCTACAAACACGTATAGACGCGATCGCAGCGCGCGGGTTTAATTAATGGGTAACAAGGAACACAAGTATAAGAATATAATCGCACTTCTGCTGTCAAAAGTTATAAAAAGTGGTAAAAAAAGTTAGAAATGGTATACCACGCACCATGACAGTGAACGATAGCAAGATTAAGTACATTCATTGGGACGATCGCAACAAGCTTGTAGATTGCCTCCGATTGCTCGAGGCCTTGCGTCGAGCTGGTCACAATGCGCACGAGATGCTGTCGAGGAACTTCGCGAGGTTGGTATTATTATAAATTAGACGACGCAGTACGAATCATTAGTCGATATCGAAATGCCGATCAACAAGTTTGGAACGTCGCTCGGAATAGGTGGAACAAGTTTGTACTACCAATTGAGCGGACTACTCAGAAATTACGTGCGCGATAACACTCTATGTGTAGTTGCAACCGACTTTAACGCAAAGTCACGCAAGATACCACGTGTAGCGCTGCCAGTAGATGATAGCGATTGCCAACAAACGTTTCGTGCAACAGACGATGCAAGTTTTGAAAGATCGACAGGACGAAATCGAGAGGACTACCGTGCTTCAAAATAATACGCAAATGCTGATTAATGAGCTTCGAAAGTCAATTCAAGAAACGCATCATCGCGCTGAATCGAAAAGACTTGAACACGTCTAAGAAGAAATGTCACGAGAATGTCAGCAGCTGATCGAGGAACTGTACGCTGCCGCGAGAAGAAATTTTCCACAAAGACGCGTCATAATTTGCGGATACGATGATCTGTGGCAGGGGGATGTGTTCGAGATGCATTCTTATACGCGATTCAACAGAGGTCATCACTGCATTCTCACTGTTATCGATGTGCTGAGTAAGCATGCATGGGTCATACCTCTCAAGGTCAAAAACGGAAATGAAGTGACTACAGCGATCGCCGAGATAATTCGAAACGATGGAAGATGCCGAAAACATTTACAGACCGATAGGGGAAAGAAATTTTATAACGCTAACGTGCAGAATCTCTTAAAAAAACATGATATCAATCACTATTCTACATATTTTGTAATGAAGGCATCGGTCGTCGAGCGGTTCAATCGTACGTTGAAAAACAGCATGTGGAAGCGGTTTACACAGAATAAAAACTATAGATGGATCGATTTGCTACCGCGTCTCATGTCAGAATACAACGCGCGAAAGCATCGAACTATCGGTATGCAACCCATCGACGTCACCCCCGCGATCGCCAACAAACTCTTAACCACGGTGTATAACCGTGTATGTAAAGATCGCCACACCCGCGCTAATCAAAGTGGGTGACTCGGTACGTGTGAGTAAATTCAAGACAATTTTTCAGAAGGGTTGCACGCCAAATTGGACCGGAAATGTTTAAAATCAACAAAATGCAGAAAACTAATCCTGTAACGTATTTGTTAGAGGATTCCAGTGGAAAACCCATAGCCGGAGAATTCTACGAATATGAACTGCATCGCGTTACTAATCCCGACGTGTACCTCGTTGAAAAAGTTTTGCGCAAAAGAGGTAATGAGATATACGTGAAATAGTTGGGATTCGACAATTCGCATAATTCATGGATACGCAAGGATAACGTGTTGTAAAATAAATTTATATCACAAAATTGTTTTTTTCCTTATATGCATAAAATATTATGTTTATTACAAATATACGGTATGAGTTTATTACAAATAGACAAGTATACAACATAAATATGCAATACAAAGTTATTATTTACAATGGTATCTTATAATGTCCCCATGATAGAATGATCGGTAGAATCAGACACAATGTACCATATTGCTCATCATCGTATGGACTTAGAGCGAGCTTCGTCTCGGAAATCGTTCAACTTTGATCTTATGCAAGATTGCTGTCGCGTCATTTCGATTTCGTCCAGCAGATATCGCACGTAATCGTTGAATGTTATCGACTTTGCTACAACATTACTCTTGACACCTTTTACCTTTTTTGTATCTTTTTTACCATCGACGCGCAAGGCATACATCTTTGCTCTTAGCTCGACGAATTCGGTCATGATTGTGCCGTTGTTTTCATCCTTCATCAGGCCTTTTTATTCACGAGCGGAATACCATACACATTATGAACCGCGTAATCGCTCGTATCAAATTTCCTATTAATGTCGCGCTTCATGATTTCATACACATCGTCACATTTGATGTGGTAAATGAAACTATTTGTATCAGTGTACATAACTTTACACTTTTCTTGAAAAGAAGGTAACATGTAATCGTAGTGAAATTCGTACAAACAGGTCTTGGATGTGTCGAGGATACACATACCCACGTTGGTTTGTTGAACTTCACCTCGAGTTTGCGCATTTCTATCGCGATCAAATTCTCCGAAGAGACGCTACGACTGTGAAAATTCGGTTTCGCGATCATTGCCTCCGCATCAAATCTGCCTTCCCATTTCGTTAAAAACCGCACATCGACGTGATTGTGTACATTCTCCATGGTTTTGCCAAATACGCGCGTTATTCATCAATTTGTACAAATTCTTTTCAAATTCGTTCGTGACTAATGTTCTAAATTTCGTATTTAGTTCGATATAATCACGAAGCCATGGGGATTTCGCGAATTGTAATACGCAATGAATCTTTGCAATATGAAGGCCGTGACGACTACATTGTTACAGAGTGCGATAATGTATAACGTAACGCTTCTTATCGTATACAGTTGCGAGGAGCTTGTCCTGCCGCTTGCCGGGCGGCTTATCACGCGTCAGACAGATCGGTAGGTCAGTGTGCGCATCGTGAAGATATTGCGGGTACTTTAAATCTACCTCGAGAATATAGCCAATCAAGGAATCTAACGCGACATCCATAACATTAAAATTTGTTGTAACGTCGTTGATTCATTGAAAATCTCTGTACGGCAATGGTTGACACATTGCCCAGCCGTATAAATTGTTTACATCGAAATACATTAAGTACAATGACGGTTTTGATCGGATCATACGATTGCATGTATTTGTTGGTCCGCGCATATCTCTCGAAACATTGATTCAAACCACTGCGTATACCGCGTTCGACGAACATGACCATGTCTATGTCGGTCAGCAATTTAAAATTGATTCTCGTATGTTTTAGCATCGCGTCCCACGTAAATAAAAATAGAGTAAAATAGTACGCAAGGTCAAGTACATAACTTCTGACGCAACTATCGCGAAAATTTTCAAAGATATCTGCCAACAATAAGACATCTGTTTTCAAATTCAAATCGCTGTACTCGCCGAGCGTTTGGATAGACAATCGCCGCCACACCGTGCAGGCGTGTGCGTAATCGCTGTCGAATACCGTGTCACTTGTTAATGAACTGTAGAACGAATCGTGCGGCGGTTAACATTTATCGTCCAATTTTTCGACACTGTCAATATACTGTATGGAAATACACCTTTTCTTGTAAGAAGATTGAAATTTTCTGCGGACAAATTACAGTATTTGCGTTGCAATATTCTCAGTTTCTCTTTGCTGAGATTTGACGCCAATTTGTTGAGACTGAAACTGAGAAATTTATATGAATCGATGAATCGCAATTTTATACAAATATTTTGTCCTTTTTATCCTCGGTGCTTTGAACATATTTTGAAAACAATATATATTTTTCTTTTGTTATTGGAAGTAGATCTACACGGCTCTTGTATGCTGCAGCTATTTCCTTGATAACAAAATGCGCATCGTAGCCGGACAAATTGTGAAAAACTACGGGAATGTAATGCGAATCTTGATAATTTAAGTTGCAATTTGAATGCGCCGGACCTCTGTATCGCCCGGTTAAATGGCAGTGATCGCGTACCCGCGAGTCGTCAAGCGCGAACGGTTTCTCGCACACGTGACAGTGTGTGGCGTTGTAAAAATCTTTCCCAATCGTTTCGCGTGAAATCAGCCATGGGTACATTACTGGGATAGAATAGATTTTACTCTGTGTGCTAAACATCTGAGTTCATCGGCGAACTATGCAACGCAATCTGTATCGCGACAAAACTGATACGTTGATAACACATCGTTGTACGCGCAGTGCACGTAATTACCTATGCTAAATACTCAATGATGCTGATATTTGTAGTTCGGTGTTTCCGGATTTCTCTCTATTTTTTCCAGGATACATTCCAGGTCGGCGTACACGACAAACGGAACACATTCCTTCCTGCTGTAGTTGTTAAAACTCAGCCACTTGTCATCTTCGCTCTGTAACCTGATCGGCGCATTCGTTCATCTCCCTGCAGTCTACAGTGTGGACTTCCAACTTTTCGAACTGAAATAATGTAGACACCTGAATAATCAATTTATTAGATTTACGTAATGATTTAAAAAAATTTTTATTACATGTATACAGATCTATCGCAAATGTATTTCTTATTCTTCTTTTTGCTCAGTTGCGAGCTCACGAGGCGGGACAAATTCTTGATCCATGTGAAATGTCCCACACCATCTTTCTCTACATACAGTAAGTTGACGTGCTTCTCCTTCTTCGTATCAGCAAGACGAATCGGTAAGATCGATATTTGTTCCTTCTTCTCGATGGTATATACATTGATGGATTGCGTTGAGGTTCTCAAATATTTTTATTCAACTTAAAGTCAGGAGAATTGAATGCCTTTGAGATTTAACACAGATTTATAATGCGGATACGAGAATTCCAGGTCTGTGTTACATTTAGCTGGATATAGATCTGCCACCACTGACCACGCGAAACATGCATTGTCCATAGGTCACACGTTCACGACCGCTCTCTTTGTCATAATTTTTCGCGGTGGATATGACACCTGGATATGACACCCCGCGTGCAAAGGTTTAAACGTATTTACATTAACTAACAAGTTCAGTATACGTGATAATGCCCACCCGCTTTCATGTTCTTGGAATTCTTCCAGCGACACTAAGGTAGGTTCAACAACACGCAAATCGTACCACACGCGTAAATCGGAACAAAGATAGAGTTCACAATTTCTCGTGATAACACTTTTATTCTCACGTTTGTTCCGTTCCGAATTCACCGTTGAATACAGTGTTTATCTTGATGTTATTATATCTCTGCATAACATTCCGCACATGTTCGAGCACAATTTCTCGCGCATCTTCCAGAAACTATCAAGGTTCAATGTATCTAGAATTTATAACTGCACTGGTCAGTATACGGCTTTCAAAAGCTGCGTCTATTTCACGCTATCTGAGTCCCGCGTCGTATCCTGTGCCCATATGCACGAACCGTCTGCGCACCGAATCTTTCAAACTTTCGAGTCGTGCGATACAAACGATGATAGATTGTCTCACACGGATAATCGCGGATGTTGATTTCGATTCTGTTTATCAAGCGAATCGATAAATTCGTTGACACGCTGTTCGCACGCGATAAAATCTTCTTGCGTAATCAGCCGGGTGGCTTGCTCGTCCAGATTTCACATCGTTTGCTCCATTCTCTTTGGCACGAATACACTGACAAATACAGTATTTTGCAATGTTTTTTACAGCAGTTCTCACTTTGTGCAAATAGGACTTGGTATTATTTGATACAATGTACATTTTCATGTACGACTCGTAGCTTCCAGTCTCACTATTGACGAGGTATATCAAAATCTTTGCATTATATATGCTGAAACTAATGGGAGTTGCTAACTTTTCGCAAATGTTGCAGATGTCATTTGATTTCGCGATGTAAGCTGCATGCAGCTGCCGTACATTGGCGCTTGGTCAAATTGTTGAATTGCATTTTTAACACGTGTTCGAAGAGGTGACCGCGAGGTATTTTGATTGTCATTGAAAAAATCTTATAATTATATCTTATATTAATCTTATATTATATTACACATATCTATTGTGTCATAGCCGCCGTTCATCGGCGCTTGGTCAAATTGTTGAATTGCATTTTTAACACGTATTCGATGCGATGATCTCACCGCGAGACATTTTAATTGTCCTTGAAAAAAATCTTATAATACGCAAATCTATTGTGTCGTTGTTGTCGTACATCAATGCTTCACCAAAATGCTGAACTGCATTTTTAATATGTGTTCGATGATGTGATCTCATTGAAACACATTATGATTGTGCTCGAAAAATCTTATATTAGACTTACGTAAAATTATATCAAACTTTGTCGCAGCGAGTTGGAGGGGAGTTTAGATAAAAGTATGAGGTATCGCGATTTTGTCAGTTGCACTTTGATAGGCGTACTTGAAAGAACAGTTTGACAAAGTGGTAATAGAGTGGATAGACTAGATATGAATTATTACGTTCCGATGATGGAAGAAGCGTTCGAGAGACCGTAAGTTTTAATAAATTATTTATATTTTATCTGTACTTAATTATATTCTTTTACAGTATTTCATCTCATAATTTGAAATTACCTCCTATATTGGAAAGAAGATTTGCTCTAACACCGACTGCTTTTAAATATCTGGATATTGGAATCAGCGTAGGACCTGTGTTATATGTGGAAATAATTATCAGTGACAACCGAGACAATCACATTATCTTGCCTTACGGAATGTGGAAGATGTTCATCAAAAGACGTATGGACATTGAACGATTTTTGCAGTCAAGCGTTCCGTCATCGCTAACAATTCAAGATCTGGTTGTAGAACTTGTAAAAATACTGTAAGAAAAATATTGTAAAATTTACACTGAATGATACTTGTATGTATATGAAGCCGTCAACTATGCTTTTTATATTCGAACTCGAACATTGCATTGAGCACGTATGCTTTGAATTAAGTAAAATACACATGCTGTTAGTGAAAAGTTTAAGCAGTTTATCCTTTATTTACGTCCAAATAGTGTTGTGAATAAAGACGATGCGATAAATATTTTGCGTAAGATGTATGATAAAACTTCGCTTATTGATTGTGAATTATTAGCTTACACATTAGATTATATTGTGTACGATGCGTTGCATAACTAAATGTGCATTAAATATATACATCATATGTTGAATTATTTCGTTCCTTTTACCTTTTCCCGCGTCATTCAATTACATGTGATATCGTGTGAGAGAACGCGCGCGAAAATTGCGGGAGGGAGAGAACGCGAGCGATAACCACGGGTTGGGACGGAGAAACCGCGGGGTGGGACGGCGGGCCCGCGATGTTACGAGGCGAAGCCACGTAAGATATAATATCGAAGTAAATCGACAACCGTTCACTTACAAAATACTTTATTCTGGACAATAACAAGACGAGGTGTATTCGCTACGAGAGACGACATAGAACTAAACTGTTCGTTCAAGGGAGACCTTCGTTTAGAGTCTCGCGGGTGGAGCATTTATATAGAATAAACAATAGATACAGAAAGTGTAAGCATTTATGTTTATTATGGCTAGGCTAGGTTGTGTTAGGACCCAAACATAAGGTCTGCTTAGGAACTCAAAAGAACCATCGATAACGTGCGGCACGTAACAGCGAGCGCGGCGGCGGCGACGCAGACATCACCGACGACGCGGTATTACACTTCCCCGCGGACCCCGCACCCGCACCCACGGTGCGGTATCTCTCTTCCCCGCGGACCCCGCATCACGGACGCGGGGTCTTTTTCCCCGCGACACCGGCACCAACGACGCGGTATTCCTCTTCCCTGCGAACCCGCACCCACGACGTGGTATCCCTCTTCCCCGCGGATCCCGCACCCACAGTTAGGCCTGCCGTAGAAGCGGCTCCCTCCTTCCCTACGATCACGCTAGACCGAGAATCGTCTGTGCAGTTTCCCTCCCCGCGACTTCCCCGCGCCCTGCGGACCCCCTCGCCCCGTGGACCCCCACGGAGCCCCGTGGATTAGAGCCGGCCTTTATTAGCTACTAAAATACATTATAACATAATAATTTTGTTATACTTACTATATGGTCCTATAATGCGTTGATATTTTTGCGATTTCTATTTATTACTTGGATTACTCTTTTTCATTATTGCTGCTCTTATATTTGTTTCTTTTAGAGGCCATTTAAATGTCTCATTTTCCTTATTTACCCAACTTTGTGGTACTATTGAGCATCAATCCTTATAAAATATAATAATACGTCTAAGAAATGAAAATACCCAGCACAAGGACGTTCTAAGGACGTTCCCAGGGTGTCCAGGACGGGATTTGAGGACGTTCTCAGAATGTCCTATTTTCATCTAGGGATGTCCTAAGGACGTCCTGTGGTATAGCAATTGATCGCCTCATCGTGTCCTCAGGAAGTCCTGAAGACGTCCACAGGACGTCCAGGACAGGTACTGAGGACATCCTCAGAAGGTCTTATTTTCATCCAGGGATGTCCTAAGGACATCCTGTGGTATAGCAAATGAGCACCTCATCCCCATATATTATTTTAACAAAAAAATTTTTTTTTAAATAATTAATTACATATTTATTATTTGTAGAGTTTAATTTGTTTTGCATGTTTTATTATTATTATTAATTACAATTTATACGCAGATTTATAATTTTTGAAAACACATCGAAATATTCGAGATTCAAATCTGGATCCCTAGAACATTAGACTTGTACGCTAACGCTGAGCTAATGATACTTTGTACAAAGGGGTTATTCTTTCCATTATATAGATGCCAGAATAAAGTATAAAATATCTCGTAAACTATTGATTTTTCAATAATTCCACTATTTTTATATGCAGAATAATTAAAGGAATTATATTACTAGTTAATTTCCTTTTTCACGAGGTCTTAAAATAAGACACAATTTTGGTATCGTTTTCTTATTTCAGTTAATTTTACATAGCTTATTTGATATTGTCTTTCTTAAAATATTGAGCAATAAAAACATTTTATATGTACAAGTTGTTTTTATAATTTTGTTCTTCAAATGTACAGAAAATTTTATTGATGCTGTTTCATTCTGTAACATAGTAATGTAAAATTTTTGATCATGTGTATTTTATATATAAGTATTTATATATGTACACTGCTCAAAAAAATTATGGCATAGAAAAATTTTGAGCAAAAATTGGTCAACTTTGATTAATGGTAACTCCGCGAAAAATCATCGTAAAATAATAAACTTTTTTTCAAATGAAAGCTTGAAATCTCTACTTTAAGATACTGTGAGT
>NW_012026779.1:1110578-1110982 GCF_000956235.1 Wasmannia auropunctata
CAAAGAAAGTTCTCTTCGTCGGCATTCGCAACAAATTTTGTACGGTGTGTAATATAGCAGAACAAAAAGGTTTTGAGCCAAGAGTTCATAAATGCTATAAAAATTTTGACCGCAATGCAAGCTCTACAAGAATGGAGAGTGATGCTATTGTTGAAGGTTTTAAAAGTAGCATTGAAATGCATGGACTCATTTATAAAACGGTTATTGCCGATGGTGACAGTAGCGTATATCAGTCTATTGTTCATAACAATCCGTATCGGGAGCAAATGGCAAAAGTGCAAAAAATTGAATGCACAAATCATTTGCTTCGTAATTTATGCAAAAAATTAAAAGCCATCGCAGAAACGACTGATCCAAAGATGCGCAGAAACCGTTTCTTTGTAAATACCGAAATATTGTAAAAA
>NW_012026779.1:1111032-1112562 GCF_000956235.1 Wasmannia auropunctata
ATCCCCGGAAAAAATTTTAGCAAGTCCGTACACTCGTTCAAACTTTGCAATTTTCAGTGTGGCAAACATGCTCTCAGATTTAAGAGTTTACAGCAACAGGGGTGCATTAAATTAAAAATCGACTCACAGTATCTTAAAGTAGAGATTTCAAGCTTTCATTTGCAAAAAAGTTCATCATTTTACGATGATTTTTCGCGGAGTTACCGTTAACCAAAGTTGACCAATTTTTGCTCAAAATTTTTCTATGCCATAATTTTTTTGAGCAGTGTATATATGATATAATAGCTATACATTATTCGATAAATTGCAAATTCCAAAAATTTATAATGTCGTTAGTCTGATTACAAATTTTAAATCATTATGTTAAAAAATTACACAGAATTTATCGAATTTCTGTACATACACACAATATCTATAATCCCGTGGAAATTTTACATTATCCCGCAAGAACGTCCCTAGGATATCCTGAGGCTGTTCCGAGGACATCCTGAGCCTGAACTGAGGCTGTTCTTAAAGTGTCCTGAAGAAGGTATCACCCCTATTAAGCTGGACCCCCCACCATCGCAAATTATTCGGACCTAGTCAAAAATTTAGTGCTATTTTGTTGCTAATTAGTTGCTCTAATCCGAATTTTGTTGCTCCAACCGTTTAGCAGGAAATCGCGTAAAAAATAGGGGGGGGGGGCTAGCTTAATGGCAAGCTGGACCCCCCATATAAAAAAAAATATATAGAGCGGTCCTATAAAAAAAATCAATACACAAAATCAGATTTTGTTGCTTTTTTGTTGTTCCAAGATAGTGTTAAAACATTTACAAAAAATAACATTTTTTAAGAAATATTATTATATGCACTCAGCACTGCACCGCCGTATTCAAACAATGACACTAATAAAATTAGTTGCTCGCACTGAGTTTGACATAAAAATGATATGCAAGCATCTTACTATCGAAATAAGTCGGTTTCCGATTTTGTTGCTAGCTGTAACATGTAAAAATTAAATAGTTTATCCCGCCCGACCGCGCCGCGAGCTCTAAGTTTTCTTGTCCGAGCGTTCCAGATTTTGTTGCTCGCATAAATTTGGTACATAAATAATCTGTAAGCATCGTACTATCGAAAAAAGTCGGTTTCCGATTTTGTTGCTAGCTATAACATGTAAAAATTAAATAGTTTATCCCGCCCGATCGCGCCGCGAGCTCTAAGTTTTCTTGTCCGAGCATTCCAGATTTTGTTGCTTGCATAAATTTGGTATATAAATAATCTGTAAGCATCGTACTATCGAAAAAAGTCGGTTTCCGATTTTATTGCTAGTTATAACATGTAAAAATTAATTAGTTTATCCTGACCGACCGCGCCGCGCGCTCTAAGTTCTTTTCAAAATCCTTCCAGAAATTGTTGCCCGCATGAATTTAGTATATAAATAATCTGCAAGCATCGTACTATCAAAATATAACAATTTCCGATTTTGTTGCTAGCTGTAACATGTAAAAATTAAATAGTTTATTACATGTTACATGTTACAGCTAGCAACAA
>NW_012026779.1:1112612-1113027 GCF_000956235.1 Wasmannia auropunctata
AAATTCGACAAGTCTGGCGCTTCCTGGTTGGTTGCTTATCACCATGGATTGAGATGGGAAGACGGGATGATTCCGTACAGCATGGCGAAACACCTGATTGCAACAGCTGTGTTTGGTGAAGAGGATGATACCGACAAGGCTATCGTGTATGTTAAAAGACATAAAAAACGAGAGTGGCTCGGTGATATGCTCGATGCGAGAGTAGTCATTGAAACTCTGGATACCGATTACGAAGATGTAGTTTCTTTGAATAATCTAAGTGTTATTAATACTATGCGTTGCGGAAAACATGTTAAGAATTGCGCATTATAAAATGTATTTAAAATATATAACTGGTGGTCACACCATTAAATAAACAATAAAATGTATAATATTTTAATCAATAAAATGTGAAATTTTTAAAATTATGTTTCTA
>NW_012026779.1:1113047-1113743 GCF_000956235.1 Wasmannia auropunctata
TTTGAAAATACATTAATTCTGTTTTTTATTTATCTTTGTGTGATTTGCTTTTTATTTCTCTTGTACTTAAAATTATTAGCAATAAACATATACCAATTGTAAAATTTTAAAATTTTGAAAAATGTACCAAAGTGTTGCAAATGTGAAATGTAATAGGTTTTACGAGGTCACACGTGAATTTTTCCGTTGAATTTTTCTACCCCTTGAGAAAGAAACAGAAAAAATCCGCGGAAAAATTGGAAAAAACCGGTTTTATTTCCAGCCTTTAAAACTATAGACTCATTTCTTTTTCTGTGATTATTGAAGTACTAATAAATAGTAAAACGGCGTTCCATATAAACTCGAATTTATGACGAATGTAAGGATTAATACAACATTTCAATGCGCGCATATTATTTCAGGACACAAATCTCAATCGAAATGGATTTTTTTTTTAATAGGTTTTAATCGCATTTTTTCAACTAACGGTCACTCATCCAAGTCACGTTGACTGCCGTCAACGCTGCTTGACTTCTGTGATTGAGAACTGCAGAGACTTCATGATGATCCATGATTACTCGATATTAATAAATACATATCCGTGATAGATCAGATCAATAAAATTATCAAATAGATAAAAATATTTTTTTTATAAATGTTAACATACAATAACATAATAGATAGTCGAAATAACGACAGTAAAATACAAATAAGTAC
>NW_012026779.1:1118572-1119423 GCF_000956235.1 Wasmannia auropunctata
AAGGGAGTGAAGCATTCACTTCGTAATTGGAGTGAATTTTTCATTCTTCTAGGAAGTGAAAAATCATTCTAAGCAAGAGTCAATTTTCAATCCAATGTGAGCAAATAATTTCACTCTCTTAAAAAGGATGAAATTATTCACTCCCTCCTTAAGATGACGACATATCCACATACATAGATACACTGAGAAATCAGATTTTAACAAAGAACAATTTTTTTTCTTATTTTACGATCACATATTATTATTTTTAGAGTTTAATTTGTGTTTAACTATTTCGCATTATTTCGATACGAAGAATTTATTCTTTCCAGTATATACTATGTTACATATTATGTATTTTTATTATTTAGTATATGTTATTGTTCGATATGAACTCGAATATGATGTAAAAAAACACAGAACTGCACACTGCACAGGACGTAAAAGAATAAGCTGGCGACAATATGGCGACAAAGAAACAAAGATGAAGTTCCGACAAAGACCGGCGGTTGCCGATTCCAAGTATTTCACGCGGGAAAAACATTCACTCTTATCAAACTGAAATTTCACTGTTATGTATGATCTTGGAAATTCGTACGACATTCTCTTAGTCAAATACGTGGTTTATTTAAAATTACAGACTTGAATCAAATAAAGTAATATACTCGGTGCTAGCCGTATGTATCTCTGACGGTGCTACGACTCAGCGCGCAACTCTCTGATCTCGCAAGAACAAAAGACATTCACAATAATAATTTAGATATCGCTTCGGCGGATGGCGCTTCTTACGTCGCGTAGATAAAGAAGTAACCTTACTATAACATTCACTTTTGTAGGAATGGATGTTTTTCGGGCATCTAAATCACTCTTAT
>NW_012026779.1:1120272-1120870 GCF_000956235.1 Wasmannia auropunctata
TATTAATAAATTAACATAAGACTCCGTTGCTGTGCAATTTTGTCATGTAAGAAATTGCTTCGACTTGGCAACATGATCGTTGATTTAAGATATACAAATATTTGAACGTGTAATAAAGGGGTGTCACAGTTTGACCAGCCTCACAGTTCTCACAGTTCGGCCAGCCTGACTGTTAATCGCCTCGATTAACGTTTAAGGCTCGGTTTACATAAAAATGAAAGTATGTTATAACATAATACAAACTAAACGCAAACGTGGTGTAAACTATACGCAAACCTAGTGTATCAGATTAATATTAAATTTAAAATTAAAGTTGTTGAGAAATCGCTGAATCGATCTCGAGTGAGATCTCACGCAGAGAGGGATTCACGGACCGGATGCATTAGGGAAATCACACGCGTTGAAGTTCACAAAATTAAATACTTTATTAATTATTCGTAATGCTTCGACGAACTAATATTCGGAGTTTACACGATTACGCAGTAACAAAAGAGAATTTGAACCGGCGCAGAGAAGATCGACTTTTGAGAGTCGAACAACGAGAAAATCGTAACGACGGGACGGATCGGTTGCAATCGGCGCGGACAGAGAATTCCGA
>NW_012026779.1:1120920-1126755 GCF_000956235.1 Wasmannia auropunctata
ATTATATGCGTTAACTACGCTTTGGCATTTTGCATAAACTTATATAACATTGTATGAACCTATATAACTTTGCCTTTCACGTTTCTCGATCCATATAGCAAAATTATATTATAATAATAAATTCAGTTATAAGTATTTAATAAAGTGAAACTAATATTCGCAAAGAATTGTTATTGAAGACCAAGCCTAGTGATGCGATGTCTCGGCTGAAAGGAAATATTAATTGATAAGAGAAAAGTTGGCGACGAGATGTCGGGCCTAAAGAATAAACTAAAAGATCGAGTAGCGAAGAAGGAATTTAATAAATAAGCTCTGGCGAGACCGTTCATTAAAACATCCGGAGATAAGAAATCGAGCGTCTACATAAACTTCAGGATCATATTCTCGAGCCGCCGCCGAGCCGCCGTGGCCCCCCATTTTTGCGCACCATACGCGATTTGCATGTCCCCACTTAGCAGTCCCTGCGGCCGCAAATTGCACCGCCGAATCTACTACCTCCACTGATTTTCGCTCTATATTAACGCGTGCACAAGGCACAGCGACACTCTCTTCTAAAATTTTTCAAATACTATTACCACGTCACTGTGTCAGTCGATTTTTTATTAGTTTGGACTTAGAATATTTTCGCGTGCTGTCAATTTATTATTCGGACTTAGACTCTACGCGTCAAAACGGTCTAGACAGAGTAAATTTTCGTGTACGAATACTTGACAGCTGTTCCCCTGGCGAATTCAAGATACTCCCGAGTCGAGACGAGCCGTGCGATATTCCGAATTTGTGAAATTGTAAGTAACTGTCTTTATTGAATCTGAAATTGTAAGTAACTACCCTGCTGAAAATGTTCGATTAAAACCGATTAAAACTTAATCCGTTTTAATCGATTTTAATCAGTTTTAATCGGTTCAATCCGCACTAGGATTAAAAAGTAATCGGTTTTAATTCCGAACGAATTATAATTGGTTTTAATATTACTTTTGTGAATTATTTTCAATCTGAAATCATTATAATTCTAATCCATATTGTTGTCAATTCAAATAAAAACGAATAACCATATGGATATATAATATCCAAAATAATCCGCCTAAACCCTATATATATTTTTTAACATCTAAGTTTATTTCAGTTACAAAAACACTGATTCAATAAAATCGATTGTAATTCGTTTAAATCCGATTCCGCTAGGAAAGACAATATTAATCTGAATTTTTAATTCAAATTTTTAATTCGAAATTTAGCGATGGCGCGTATGTAATTTCAATCTGTTTTAATAATATTTAATTTTTAGTAATTGAGTTGATTGTAATCCGGTGTAATTCGAAATTTACCGATTTTAAGGATATAAACTAAATCGGTTTGAATGAAATAAAAATCCAATTTTGTCTGTGATCAGATAATAGTAATTTGTTTTAATTTTTTTGCATACATTTGTATGAAACGCTATCGCTTCTCTTGATCCAGTATTTTACATTGTGTTGTACTTATTTGTATTTTACTGTCGTTATTTCGACTATCTATTATGTTATTGTATGTTAACATTTATAAAAAAAATATTTTTATCTTTTTGATAATTTTATTGATCTGATCTATCATGGATATGTATTTATTAATATCGAGTAATCATGGATCATCACGAAGTGTCTGCAGTTCTCAATCACAGAAGTCAAGCAGCGTTAACGGAAGTCGACGTGGCTTGGATGGGTGACCGTTAGTTGAAAAAATGCGATTAAAACCGATTTAAAAAAAATAATCCATTTCGATTGAGATTTGTGTCCTGAAATATAATAATATGCGCGCATTGAAATGTTGTATTAATCCTTACATTCGTCATAAATTCGAGTTTGGTTTCGAAAATTTTTTCTTGTTATTGATTTGATTAATTCTATATTAGATTTCGAATAATAAAATATATATTACTTTTAAATTTTATTACTAGTTGAACTATATAATTAATTTTGACATGATATATTCATATATCAATCAGTAAATTTTGGATCGACTAATTGCTTTTTTTGTACAAGCAATCGTCGAAGTTTGGATTGACATAGATTCCTATCACCTGATACTAATTCGTCTAAAGTGATTTATATCCAATTTGAATGATTTTAATCCTTTTTGATATCGTATTTTCGATGCAGAAATCTGGATCGATTCGGATAACTTTTTTTATAATCGGTTTTAATCGAACATTTTCGGTGGGGTGCATGGATAAATATCTAAAATTATTGCGAAGCTTATATAACCGAAAGATAGATTATCGAGAAACCACGTTCAAGGTTAATGTATTTAACGATAGCGATATCAATATAAAGAAAAATTAAAGTAGATACATTAAAATGTGTCCACTATGTAACTATACATATAAGCCGCATTTTCTTATTAGAAAATATCCTAAGTTAGTCAATAGTAGGGCTGGTGATTTCCTTCGAAAGCTTCGACATTCGAACTTCGAACCTTCGAAGCTTCGAAATTCGAAGGTCGAAGCCTTCGAAGCTTCGAAGGTTTTGAAAGATCGGTATTGAAATCTTCGAAGCTTTGAAATTTCGGTACTTTAAACTTTAAACCTTTAAAATTCAAAATTATACAATTATTAATTTAACGTCTACCCATCCACCGATACACACACACATTCACATCCACCCCTCCCACACACACACACACACGCACACGCACACACACACGCGCACACACACGCGCACACACTCACTCACTCACTCACATTTACACTTTACCCCCCCCCCCACACACACACACACACGCACGCACGCGCGCACGCGCGTGCACATTTACACTTACCTACTTACCACTTTAGCATATATATATAATAATAATAAAATAAATAAAATTAACTTCGAAGCTTCGAAGCTTCGAAAGTACCTTAAACTTCGAAAGGTCGAAGTTAAATTCGAAGCTTCGAATTCTTCCGAAGCTTTGAATATTCGAAGTAAGTGAAAAGTAACAGCCCTAGTCGATAGTCAGTGTGTGCGAATTTTATCATACCAATACCACTCAGACATCACAACAGTTACCTATTGTTTGTATTGCTACGAAGCCAATGACGAACCGCCGTCATTTAGAGCTTCCCTATTTCATGGCATAGCCTATGGTTCCGAATCTTCAATATTTGATAACTTGGTCTATGGACTAGGATCCGCTGATCATAGTCAATGTTCAAACTGTAATATGGATCTACGAATGATACAAAGTGCCTTAAGTTGTGGAGATTGTTTTAAGACTTACATAAAATTTGCCTATACCATGAGAAAAATGGGCTTTGACCATAACACAACATACACATTATTTTATAGCATATTAGACACTAAGCTAATACGTTTATACTTGAATGAAAACGCGCTACAAGCATTTATGTAAAATGATTATCTCATTACAGACAATGTTGTACCTCGTTATATTATTCATATTGTTACCCGCTGTCTCTGGACTTATCAGATATGACTGCGGAGGACAGCACATGAACATTATATTACTTCAATGTCATGTTCTTTACTTGATGTCAGTGAATGCGATTTAAAACATAGAACACCAAACACTACAAACATTTATATGCAATTGTTGCAACTATCCGAATACCACTATGCCAAAGTGATTTAGTGTAAAGTTGAATTATCACGACAGATCCAGTACTGTGGAATGCACTCGCATACTTCGTCCGTCAACAACATCCGGATGGAGTACCTCATGGACATTGGCCACACCAAGTGCTTACGAATGTTCCAGGATCTTAACAGTCGGGACCGCCGGAACGTAGGGACGATAGATTGAAACGATAGATTGAAACCAAATTCCTCCACTGCTCGCAGCGTTATGCTAGCCGGAACAGTATGAAACGACGGAAGCTGTCAGGGTACACAGTACTCCGATCCACGGAACATGGGACAATGTCATCGTCGATGCCATTGTCCGGATCATTTTGAAATCATCTTACGTATCAGTATACCTGGAGTCAGGAAAAATCATCCTCAAGTCTGGGACCGTGTGCGTTCTCGCTGACGGATTCTGCATAGATTCTGATGATGGGCACTTCTTTTGGAAGCCCATGCCTACATCGTCCTGCAACTTTCAATAATACGATGTCCTATATGAAGGGGTAGCAACGAAAATAACAGATCTCTTCTACATCAGCTCCTACTATTTACACTCTTACTACAGACGACATCACGTTTGCCTTAGCGAAAACCAAAGAGCAGCCGTTATGCGAATACACACTCTTGCGAACGGAACATCTTAAATTATTTATTCTGGAAACTAAGAAGGAGGAAGCCTTCGCTCATCGAGGCTCTTTCTCCATTGACCTCGATATCTTTACCTACGTAAACTCTAAATTTGTTTACGTGGAAAAGCATATCCGCCATTAAATGACTTCTCTCTATCGCAATTTTATGCATCAGCGTTGTGCACTGGAAAAGAAAGTGCTACGCAATACCCTCTCATTCGCCACGCTTCAGCCTGACGAATTCGCATACAAATTGATGAAAGGACCATACTACATGGCGGTTACTGCCGGAGAAACCATCCATATCGTCAAACGTATTCCTGTTGATGTAACCATTCGCCGAACTAAAGAATGTTACATGGAATTGCCCGAAACAGTAAGGAACAATTCACTCTTTATAATATATAAATCTCGCGTTCTCATCAAGGTCGGAACCATGCGAGAATACAGCTTCAAATTACCTACCATGTATCATGTCAAAGACACGTGGATTCAATTCACGCCAGAGCCGCACATCAGACAAGAGCTGCCTCAGAGCCTGAAGCCGCTGACTTCTTTAACCTGGGAGTATGCTACACCGGGACCATTAGCCATCAGCGGAATATACTCTCAAACCGACATTGATAAATTGACAGACCACATTATGTTTCCCGCTGAAAAACCAGCCTTGCTAAACACCATGGCAAGGGGTGTGTCAAGACATGCAATCCACGACGATGTAGTTTCAATATACTGTTACGCCTGAAGCGGTGAATCTCGCGATCACGCACTCGTTCGCGTAACGTTCGCACTTCCGCACTCGCGTTCGCGCACGCGCACCGGAAGGCCGCGGGGAAATAAAAGGAACACCAATTAGAAACACAAAGAACACTCTTTATTATAACTGTGAACAAATAACGTAGCGAATAGATAGAGCAGAGCAAAGCACGTCCGCACGGCACGACGGGTTTTTTTCAAATCTCTTCTGTCTTCCGTTTGACAGGCGACAACACGTCGTCAAGGAAACAGCTGACAGCTCAAGCCGGCTCGCTGGTACATCGAACGCATAGACGCGGGCGTAGACGCGGGCGTAACAATACAATCTGCTGAATGAAGTATCCTTGCAGAAAATCGTTGAAAATGCTACCTCACGAATCTGAAACGGATTCGTTGCCTTTGGATCTGCTACCGCTGGAATATTTGGAGTTCTCGTCGTGGTACGCCTCATAAAATTGGCCATCGATACAATCATCCATGGTGTAAGGAATCTTTTATTATGACGAGAATCAGAGAATGCGCACAAAGATCTGCCGCCGGCACTTCGTCTTCCGTTTATATATTGGGAATGTTGCCAAGGCGTTTAACAAAACTATTAATAAATTAACATAAGACTCCGTTGCTGTGCAATTTTGTCATGTAAGAAATTGCTTCGACTTGGCAACATGATCGTTGATTTAAGATATACAAATATTTGAACGTGTAATAAAGGGGTGTCACAGTTTGACCAGCCTCACAGTTCTCACAGTTCGGCCAGCCTGACTGTTAATCGCCTCGATTAACGTTTAAGGCTCGGTTTACATAAAAATGAAAGTATGTTATAACATAATACAAACTAAACGCAAACG
>NW_012026779.1:1126922-1134807 GCF_000956235.1 Wasmannia auropunctata
AGAAGTCGAGAGCGATAGATAGACGGGTTTCGTTTTTTAAGCGACTTTTCAAATTCGAGCACGCCGCGGCGGTTCTGGAACGACACCTGACCAATGGGAACGTTCGCTGGCAGCGCCACATGGTCATGATCGGTACGTGATCATGACAAGCCAAATCGGGCCTAACAATCACGTGCCCAGCAACGCTGTCGCCGGAGGACACTCATATGTTTTTTGGCGCGATGGTGCTTCGGCGATTCCGCGACATACCGCCCGCCTCGGATCGTAGATCCGAATGAAGAGGTTCCGTATGATAGCCGCCCGCCGTCCTAAGACGGTGTCGAAATGAGTTTTATCTAATCGACCTTGATTGGCCAAGTGATACGCTGACGGATACGCGTAATGACGTAAAAGAGACAAACGGACGATAATACATGGCACATAATTATGACGATGAGCGATCGACGATTACGAAAATTCCTTACAATCTATTTACAGCTAATGATCCCCGTTGTGGGATGCTTCGGTTGACGAAGTCGTGTTGGTCGCTTCCGCGAGATCGACCGGTAGGAAGCAGAGCTTTACGATTGGTCGTTGATACGAAGACCGAGCTGTCTTGACAGTGACAACGCGGGTAAGTCCGTCCTCGCCGGCGTGGCATTCTACGATGCGACCGAGCTCCCATCGACAAGGTGGTGCGAGGGGATCGCGTAATAATACGACTCGTCCGACTCTGGCGAGATTTCGAGCGACTCGCCACTTCGAACGCTGTTGCAAACCATGGAGATTCATTATAATAGTCATTGGACCATGCTTTCCATATGACTTCCCGCATTTGGTTAATCAATTGCCATCGCGTAAGACGGGTCTCTTTAATTTCCAGTAGCGAGGGGGCTGGTACCGCGGTTATCGCACTGCCTATTAAGAAATGCCCCGGAGTGAGCGCAGAGTAGTCATCTATGACTTCGGAAGTTGACGCAAGCGGACGAGAATTGAGGCATGCTTCGATTTGACAGAGCAGTGTCGTAAGCTCTTCAAACGTGAGCGTATGCGCGCCTACGACACGTTTAAGATGGTACTTGACGCTTCGAACGCCGGCCTCCCATAAGCCCCCGAAGTGGGGCGCGGACGGAGGAATGAAGTGCCATCGGACTCCATCATACGATAGCTTGTCGCGGATGCGTGAATCACTTTTCACGGCATGCAATGCCGCCGTTAGTTCGCGATCAGCTCCCCTAAAGTTTTTTGCGTTATCGGAGTAGATATCGGTCGGTTGACCGCGTCTGGCGCAAAACCGATTATACGTGGCGAGAAACGCGTCGGTAGTGTAATCGCTGACGAGCTCAAGATGAACTGCGCGGACGGTCATACAAATAAATATCGCGATGTATGCTTTGCGAGATTTGTATCCTCGACCTGGGTTCGTGCGGACATTGATAGGGCCAGCGTAGTCCAGTCCGCAGTGCACGAAGGCGCGTGATACGGGGCGAATGCGCATCTCGGGGAGATCTCCCATTAATTCTTGCGGTACGGCCGCCCGTTCACGCGTGCATTGGATACACTGGTATAAAACCGCGCGAACGGTTTGTCGAGCGCGAAGTATCCAAAATTCTTCGCGCAGTACATGCAGTGTCAGTTGACAGCCGGCATGTAATGAACTTAGATGCGCGTGGCGAATAATGAGTGTGAGAAGTGGGTGAGCCCCCACAATTATTGGATTTTTTGCCTTTTCGGGAAGCTCGGATTTTCGGCCTCGAACGCGAATCACACCACGCGCATCCAAGAACGGATTGAGAGCGATTAGCTTGCTTGATTTCCGTACGGCCTTGGACTCGCTTAATCGACGGAGCTCGTCGGGAAACAACTCTGATTGTATCACCCGATACCAAAATGTTCGCGCGCGGTCGTAGTCACGCACGTCGATCAGTGTGTGAGGCGGCGGCGAGTCGGAAGCCGTGCTGGCTTCACCAATAGGAGCGACGCCCGCTCAACGAATCGAAGAACGTATGCTGTAACGCGGAGAAGCTTTGGCCAGGACGAGTAACGCGATGCCAAGTCCCAATGACTAGTCGCCTGAAGAGTTTGCGTTACAATATTCGCACGTTCTTCAAGCGAAGTTTCAAGCGGTCCTTGAAGACTGTTTGGCCATTGATCCGCGGGTAACTTGAGCCACTCAGGGCCGTGCCACCATAGGGGTGTCGCCCTGAGTGCTGAGACGGAAAGTCCACGAGACGCGGGATCCGCGGGATTTTCCTGAGTCGCGACATGACGCCAAACGGCGTCCGGGACAGTTGTCTGTACTTCGTTGACGCGATGCGCAACGAACGTTTTCCAACGCGACGGTGAATGGCGAAGCCATGCGAGAGTCACTGTCGAGTCCGTCCAACAGTGGCACGATACGTTAGCGATATTCAGTGTCGATTTCACAAATGATATGGTTCTCGCTAACAGAACCGCGGCTGACAGTTCCAGCCGAGGAATAGTAAGAGGCTTGATAGGGGCGACTTTCGATTTCGCGGTTACCAGTGATACGGCAACGGCGCCAGCGAGAGAGACTACTTTCAGATATACTACAGCGGCATACGCGGTGCACGAGGCGTCGGCGAATCCGTGCAGTTCGCAATACGCGATGTCCGGGCCGTAGTCGTTCCATCGCGGTAGCGATATCTCTTTGATAAGAGCGAGTTGTGAATAATATGCGATCCACTGTTGCATAACGCTATCGGGAATGCGGTCGTCCCATGAGCATTTGACTGCCCATAGTTTTTGAATCATGATTTTGGCAGTAATGATCACGGGAGTGAGCCACCCCATTGGATCGAAGAGCTTCGCGATCATCGATAAGATTGACCGCTTGGTAACCGGTGGGGATGGCGATAGTTGAACTGCGAAATGAAACGCATCGGTGTGGGGAGCCCACGCGATACCCAACACTTTGAAGTTAGCGTCTTCTTGAAGCGCCTTAGTTTGAGCGAGGCCGTGATCGCTCGGATCGAGATCGGCGAGTAATGCGGGACAATTACTGGCCCATTTGCGCAATAGGAAACCACCCCGGGCGAGAAGTGCGGTAACCTGATTCCGGATGTGCCGCGCGAGGGGCTGATCATCCGCGCCAAAGATACAGTCGTCCACGTAAATGTGGTCGCGCAGGACCGGGACCGCGAGCGGAAAGGACTTGCCCTCATCGAGAGCGAGCTGCTTGACTACGCGAAGCGCGAGATAGGGAGCGCATGCTGTACCGTACGTGACTGTGAGTAACCGATACTCATTCAGTTGTTCGGACGGTGATGATCGCCACAGTATCCGCTGGTAATCAGCGTCGCGTGAGTCGACGATGATCTGCCGATACATTTTGGCGATATCGGCCGTGTACACGTAACGATACTGTCGCCATCTCATTATAACCTCGCGCAAATCGGTTTGCAACTTTGGCCCGATCATGAGATGATCGTTTAGCGACGACCGATTCGACGTCGGATTAGACGCGTTAAATACAACGCGCAGGCGCGTCGTGCTGCTGTGCTCGCGAATGACTGCGTGATGCGGGATGTAATATGTCTGAGAAGGCGCAGGAGTTTCTGAAGCCTTCTCCATATGCCCGAGAGCTTCGTATTCGCGCATGAAGTCCCGGTATTCGAGGTTCGGTTTAGATCGCATACGATTTTCGAGCCGCGACATGACAGCAAGGGCGGATGCGCGCGACTCACCGATATTTAACGGAGTGCTCAATTTGAATGGCAATCGGACGACGTGTTGACCCATCGCGTTACGCGCATGCGTGGCTTGAAAATGAGCTTCATAGCGAATTTCTTCGGGCGTGAGATAGGTACTTTTCGGAAGTTCTTCGATCTCCCAAAAACGTCGGAGCTCTTGGTCGAGCTGAGAGGTCACCGACGTGTGATTAACCGACACCGATACGGGGTGCGAATCAGTATTCCCAAGAGGACCGGAAATGATCCAACCGAATATTGTATTCTGCGCGGTTGGCTCGCTCGATGAACTCGAGCGCAGCCCCGGGCGCAGAATCGACCCGTAGAGATCAGCTCCAATGATCATTTCGATCGGATCGGCGCTCGATGGATTATGATCCGCTAATTCCAGATCACGCAGATGAGCGATCGAGTTAACATTCTGCGCGTGAGGTGGAATGTATTTCGTTAGCGAACGTAATACGAGAGCCGCCGTCGAGTACGATGGCTCGGAGCCGAAGCGCGGAGAAACGGCAATCGTAGCGGCGTGTCGCGCGGTCGACGCGGCGCCCCCGATTCCAGTTATAGAGACTGCGACTCGCGATCGAGTCGCGCGCAAGCGTTGCGCGAGAGTCTCGGTGATGAGACTGGTCACCGAACCCTGATCCAATAACGCGCGGACGACTTCCTTGCGGCCCGAAGAGCTCACTTGAATTCGCGCCGTAGCGAGCAAGATTCGTGACTTGTTGAATAGAGAATTCGAAACGAGATGTGACGCGACGTTGTGCTGATGAGAGGTATCAGTCGAGCTAGTCGTGGGTGAAGGTTCGCTCGTAGCGACTAAAGTCACCGCGGTTGACTCATGCAACATCGTATGATGTTTCTGGTGACATTGGCGGCATGTATATTTGCTGTGACATTCGGTCGTCGAATGTCGCGCGCTGAGACAATTAAAACATCGCTGAGCCTTAGTAACGATTTGACGTCGCTGAGCGACCGTTTTGCTTTGAAATTCCGGACAGGAGGTGAGCATATGAGTTTGTTTGCACGCGGAACATTGCGATGTTGTTGCGCTCGCCGCGTGACTTTGAACCGATGATTTGCTCGCATGTTTTCGTTGTTTACTTGAATTGACCGGAAGAATATTTTCGAATGCGCGGATGCGCGCAGCAAGAAAACCCTCTAATTCGGCGTAGGATGGATACTCCGTGGTATTGCCTAATTTTAACTCCCACGCTTCGCGAGTCCATTCGTCACATCGTTGAACGATTAAATGAACGAGCATATCATCCCAGTGTTCGACTGGACGCTGTAGATTCTTTAACGCTTGAATAGCTAGAGTTGCTTTATCGTGTAGAGTCGCAAGTTCCGACGCGGATTGGTTTTTACAGTAGGTAGATTGTGAAGCGCATGAATGTGTTCGTGCACGAGTCGACGCTTATTGTCGTACCGTTTGACAAGGAGTCCCCACGCTACTGGAAAATTCGAATTCGTAATGGGCAACGATCGTAAGACGTTACGCGCTTCGTCCTTTAAACATGAGCTGAGATAATGCATCCGCGATACATTTGAGAGATCGTTATTGTCGATAACGATTGCGCGAAATTGATCCCGAAAGGATTCCCACTCGCTTAACTCGCCTGAGAATTTTGGTAGACTTAACAGCGGCAAGTTGCTACTTATCTTGCCCGAAGTGGCCGGTTGAGCTTGACTGACCGACAAGCCAGGACTTGACGGAGGTGGTTCGAGTTCGGCCAGGATGTTCGCCATATAGTCCGAGGAAGTGTAGTAGACATCCTCCATTTTCTCGAATCGATTTTCCAAGAAATATTCCTCTGCCTCGCGACCCTCCAGAGCTGCTACACTGATGAGTTGTGCGTGAAGTTGCTCGCAGTGAGCGTAGGCAGAGTTGAGATTGAGAATGCGATTGCGGACACCACCGCAGGTGTAGTTCGCACGGCCGACCTTCTTGAAGTTGTCGAGGGCGCGTTCCACGACCCTCATGGCCACTTGCTGCTGGACTAGAAGATTGTCCATTTGGCTAACGAAAACGCACCGACTTTTTCGTGTCGAAAGCGGAAATCTTCTGTGCCGCTCAACGGTCCTCACGTTAGGCGTTTGGAGATCTTCGTATCCGGATAAGAACGTTTATCCTTGCGCGGAGCGGACAATCTTGACGCGATTTGCTTTACGGAAATCTTGAATTCGGATCCGTCGTTCGAGCGGCCGCGAAAGTGCGTTTTCACTAGCCCGTGGCTTTTCTGTTTTGCAATGATTGTTCCGATAATGACCTCTGTCGCGCGAATCCGGCTCGAAGGACCAATTTTATGTTGAGAAATCGCTGATTCGATCTCGAGTGAGATCTCACGCAGAGAGGGATTCACGGACCGGATGCATTAGGGAAATCACACGCGTTGAAGTTCACAAAATTAAATACTTTATTAATTATTCGTAATGCTTCGACGAACTAATATTCGGAGTTTACACGATTACGCAGTAACAAAAGAGAATTTGAACCGGCGCAGAGAAGATCGACTTTTGAGAGTCGAACAACGAGAAAATCGTAACGACGGGGCGGATCGGTTGCAATCGGCGCGGACAGAGAATTCCGACGAGAGTTGATGTACAACAGAACTGAACGCCGCGAGAAGTCGAGAGCGATAGATAGACGGGTTTCGTTTTTTAAGCGACTTTTCAAATTCGAGCACGCCGCGGCGGTTCTGGAACGACACCTGACCAATGGGAACGTTCGCTGGCAGCGCCACATGGTCATGATCGGTACGTGATCATGACAAGCCAAATCGGGCCTAACGATCACGTGCCCAGCAACGCTGTCGCCGGAGGACACTCATATGTTTTTTGGCGCGATGGTGCTTCGGCGATTCCGCGACAAAAGTCAACACACAATGTTAATACAAACTTAAAACAAGGCGCAACAGATTAACTTTAAACATAATTTTTAGCGTTCTAAACCTAATTTGGAGTCCACGGTCGGATGTTCGACGCTTCTCAAGTGCCTTGATATGGGGTTTGTGTTAATTGAAACCCCTCAACGTCTTTAATCACATACCGATCATTTCGGAGTACGCGTTCTATTTGGTATAGCCCCTTGAATCGCGGCATCATTTTTTGCAAAAAATAGCGAATTATCCCCTAGCCCCTAGCGAATTATCGAAATTTTTAATCATTACCTTATCACCTACCAGATATTTTTTTACCGCTTTTTGTTTACTATCGAAAATACGCTTGTTAGCATTTTGATTTTGCTGAATTTGTTTGGCGGCTCGTTCATGCGTTTCAGATAAATCACGAGATTTCCCGCATTGTCCTTTTAATTCTAGCGTATCTCGTAATTTATCTATAACTTCTCCTCGCTGCTGTACTCCAAAGAGTAGCATACTCGGACTGTCGTTCGTTGCTTTGGATACAGTATTATTATATGCATACTCTACTTCCCCAAGAACATTAAACCATTGAGTTTTCTTTTCATTTGCTATTTTAGCTATCATTGGTAAAATTGTTAACTTGTTAAAACGGTTACCTCTTTCCACCTGACCATTCGCTTGAGGTGAATTTGTGGCAATTTTAATGTGCTGTATATTATTTATTTTTAAAAATTCTTCAAATTCATTAGACGTGAAGCAACTTCCCCGGTCCGAGATGATACGCAATGGTCGACTAAAATGTTCAAAATAAGATTTGGGACACTTTATAACTTCAGAGGCGTTCGTAGATTTCGTCGCATATAATTTTAGATATTTAGTGAAAGCATCAACGTCTAAAAACGCGTAATTTTTTTTTTTGAGAAGACGTTCTGGATGTTGGAGACAAATGATCTATATGTAAAGTTACAAATGGTTTATCTCCCTTTGGAATATTATGTAATGACCCCTCAGGTTTTCCAGTATTTGGAGTAAAAGCAATGCATTTTAAACAGCTTTTAATGTGTTTCTCGATCTTTAACTTCATTTTTGGAAACCAGTAGCTATTCAAGATATTGCGTATAGTTTTTAAGACACCCACGTGGCCCATTTTATTGTACTTGTGAATAACACTTGTCTCCAGCATAACTGGCACGTAAAATAATGCTTGCCCTTGATGCTTTCTAAATATCAAGCCATTTCTCATTTCAAAAAACTTGCTTTCAGAACGTTCTAATTCCGATTGGATCTTAACAATTGCAGGGTAGTTACTCTGACATAACGCAAGATTTCTAT
>NW_012026779.1:1141604-1142159 GCF_000956235.1 Wasmannia auropunctata
TCCTCAACGGGGGGCTCGGCGGACTGAAGATGCCCTCCGTTTGGGTGGTCCGGTCGACGGTTAGTCGTGACCGTGGGTCCGCTGGCCTCCTTTCCTACGCCGTCCGATCTGGCAGCTGGGCGATGAGACGCCAAAGACGGAATGTTGTTCCCGGGTCCAGGCCACGTTTGGAAACACCGGGAGTCGCTGGCAGCTTCTGCGGCGAGGTACGGCGGTCGAGCGCCCTGGGGGGAACAGGCGGCCCCCGCTTCTTTGCTTGTGGCGTGGTGCTGGCTGTTCCTCTGACGGCGCGGTGAGACCTTGGGCGGGCAGTTACGACGACGCGTCGGAAGTGGCGGAGGCCCTGAGAACGCTCAGGGTTGAAGGGCCGGAACTTCCGCTTCCCTTCAACGTCTGAGGCCCGTTGAGCACTCTCCGTTGGTCGGTTACTTACAAAATGCTTTAGGATATCGGCCTACGAATAAGCTCGCGTTAACCTGCAAGCGAGGAACAGGCTGAGGACCTCCCACGGAGCCATAGATATAGCGGGCGTGGGTGAATTTTAATTACGAGAAA
>NW_012026779.1:1142209-1142587 GCF_000956235.1 Wasmannia auropunctata
CCTTTACCGGTTTTTGCGTGTACTTTCCTTTGAGCGTATGCCGGATGCTACGGGACCGCGCCGTGTTCGCGAGACCACGCGGGGTACCCCTAATCATCATCCGTTGCTGCGGGACCACGCCGCGACTGCGACGGGACAGATGCCAGGAGGAGAGAAACCGTGCCTGTCGAGATCGCGCTGGATACCCTCAGCTATCGTTCATTGAGAGAGAAGGATGTTCTTGGGAGCGTATGCCGAATACTACGGGACCGCGACGTGGCTGCGACGAGACGCACAGGAGAGGCGAAGCCGTGCTTGCCGAGACCACGCGGGGTACCCCTAATCATTATTCGTTGCTGCGGAATGGATCCCAGCCATCGTTCTTTAAGAGCATCTGTA
>NW_012026779.1:1154952-1155482 GCF_000956235.1 Wasmannia auropunctata
TTTTTAAGATGAAACTAAATTAGATGTTGTTTTGATAATACAGTTTTATTGAGTTTTATGTAAAAATAATTTCAGGAATATGATATGTTCTTGTTAAATGTAGTTATTTGTATTTTGTTATGTTGCTAGAAATCTATAAAATCATTCAGCGAAAACTTTATGAGATCTAGGATTGATTTACACAACGTTTGAAAAATATTTATAAATATGGACGTCTAATAGAGGTCGAATGGAAGTACAAAATGCGGAACTATGGATGTTTAGTAGATATCTATAGGAAGTTACATGGATGTCTAATGAAGGTTTCGAATATCTATGAAGAACGTCTAATGGATGTCTAATAGAGGTTTTTGTTCTGTGTGGGTAAGCACTGCAATACCACAATATGTTTTGTATTTAATTAATATATAGATAAGAGAGACAGAAATTATATTTGAACTATTTGTCAAATTTAGCAAGAAAGTTGCTTTATGACGTTTAATTAATCCAGACTCCAATCCAGACTCCAATCCAGACTTCAATCATATTTA
>NW_012026779.1:1155532-1156067 GCF_000956235.1 Wasmannia auropunctata
TTATTCTAATGACTGTAAACAAACAACGCAGCGAATAGACAGAACAGAGCTCAGCACGTCCGAACGAGTCGACGGCTCGTCTCCAAATCTGATATGTCGTCCGTTTGACAGATGACAACGCGTCGTTAGCGAAACATCCGACAGCTGGACCGGCTCGCTGGTACATCGAACGACGCGGGTGTAGACACGGGCGCAACAATATATAATATTTTTATACTAAAAACGTATAATTACCATTATTGAGAAAAATATGCTATATAATTGATATCTAAATTTATAAATGGTTTTATTATTACACTAACTACATATAAAATGATATATAAAGTTAATATATACTGTTAATAAATAAAATTTACTATGTCCTTATAAGTACCGAATAATATATATATTTATATAAAAATAAGTATAAAATAAATAGTTAAATAATAAATGCAATAATTTGATCAAATATATAAAAGTAATTAAAAAACGATGGACAAGCGATGTTTATATACATTTGAAATCTTCATACATAAAATTTACAAAATTAAACGTT
>NW_012026779.1:1162934-1164084 GCF_000956235.1 Wasmannia auropunctata
TGCCTAAGTGACTGGAGTTCAGACGTGTGCTCTTCCGATCTTCATAAACATCAAATTTTGTTCGATAATAGATGTACCGCTTAGGTTTCATTGTTCAATTTTGTACAATAATAGATGTACCGCTTAGGTTTTATTGTTTAATTTTGTACACCTGTTTTTTGTTCGAAAAGAAGATCATAAACATCAAATTTTGTTCGATAATAGATGTACCGCTTAGGTTTCATTGTTCTAAATTTTGTACAATAATAGATGTACCGCTTAGGTTTTATGTTTAATTTTGTACAACTGTTTTTTGTTCGAAAAGGAGATCATAAACATCAAATTTTGTTCGAGGAGCACGCTAACACTTGGCACCCTTTTTTACTTTTTTAAAAAAGTCAATTTTGTAACGATTGTATTTTACTTTATATATATAAATATAAAAGTAAAATATAATTTTGAAAAATTTATATTTTTACTAACCGTTACTTCTACATTTTTGTCCGTAAATTTCGAATCTTTGCTGAATTCACCGCTAATTAAAGTTAGGTACAAATCATTATACGTACGTCACCCAGCAAAATAACTTCTGGGAATCCCATTTTACGAGCGATAACAACATTACCGAGTATTAAATATGGATTTTCAACACGTACCTTTTAAATGAAAAGATATATATAAAAGTAAAATACAATTTTGAAAAATTTATATTTTTACTAACCGTTACTTCTACATTTTTGTCCGTAAATTTCGAATCTTTGCTGAATTCACCGCTAATTAAAGTTAGGTACAAATCATTGCGTACGTCACCCGGCAAAATAACTTCTGGGAATCCCATTTTACGAGCGATAACAACATTACCGAGTACCAAATATGGATTTTCATCACGTACCTTTTAAATGGAAAAATATATATTTACAAAATATAATTTTTCAGTCTCATCCCTGGCGGAAAAATTTCTACAAATTTTTAAAAATAATTAAAATATTTTATGAAAAACTACAGAAAATAACTGAGAAAATCTATGAAATTTTATACAATTTTAAAAAATACTACAAAAATCTACATAAAAATGCTAGAATTGGAACACTTTTGTCAATTTTAGTAGTTTTTTATTGCATTCTCAAGCGGACAAATTCTACATAATTCTACATAATTCTACAAAATTCTA
>NW_012026779.1:1164134-1164553 GCF_000956235.1 Wasmannia auropunctata
TATCCCCTGTGTGCCTTGTCGACTCAGTTGTAACGCCGCGAACGCAAGGATACGACGTTTCCGAGCTTCAAACGGCGAGAATCGACGTTTGAGTGTTGGGAACGTCTCGGGCGCTCGAATACTGCGGTTCCGCACTTCACATGACGAGAATCGACGTTTGAATGGTAGAAACGCCGCGAACGCGAGGATACGACGTTTCCGAACTTCAAACGGCGAGAATCGACGTTTGAGTGGTGAGAACGTCGCGGGCGCCCGAATACCGCGGTTCCGCGCTTCACACGACGAGAATCGACGTTTGAATGGTAGAAACGCCGCGAACGCAAAGATACTACGTTTCCGAACTTCAAACGGCGAGAATCAACGTTTGAGTGGTGGGAACGTCGCAGGCGCTCGAATACGGCGGTTCCGCGCTTCACACA
>NW_012026779.1:1166712-1167892 GCF_000956235.1 Wasmannia auropunctata
CGAGCTTCAAACGGCGAGAATCGACGTTTGAGCGGTTGAACTTCGCAAGCGCTCGGATACGGCGGTTTCGCGCTTCGCACGTCGAGATTTACGTTTGAATGGTAGAAACGCCGCGAACGCAAGGATACGACGTTTCCGAGCTTCAAACGGCGAGAATCGACGTTTGAGCGGTTGGAACGTCGCAAGCGCTCGGATACGGCGGTTCCTCGCTTCGCACGTCGAGATTCTTACGTTTGAATGGTAGAAACGCCGCGAACGCAAGGATACGACGTTTCCAAGCTTCAAACGGCGAGAATCGACGTTTGAGTGGTGGGAACGTCGCGGGCGCTCGAATACCGCGGTTCTGCGCTTCACACGACGAGAATCGACGTTTGAGTGGTGGGAATTTCGCGGGCGCTCGAATACGGCGGTTCCGCGCTTCACACGACGAGAATCGACGTTTGAATGGTAGAAACGTCGCGAACGCAAGGATACGACGTTTCCGAGCTTCAAACGGCGAGAATCGACGTTTGAGTGGTGGGAACGTCGCGGGCGCTCGAATACAGCGGTTCTGCGCTTCACACGACGAGAATCGACGTTTGAATGGTAGAAACGCCGCGAACGCAAGGATATGACGTTTCAGAGCTTCAAACGGCGAGAATCGACGTTTGAGTGGTGGGAACGTCGCGGGCGCTCAAATTCCGCGGTTCCGCGCTTCACACGACGAGAATCGACGTTTGAATGGTAGAAACGCCGCGAACGCAAGGATACGACGTTTCCGAGCTTCAAACGGCGAGAATCGACGTTTGAGTGGTGGGAACGTCGCGGGCGCTCAAATTCCGCGGTTCCGCGCTTCACACGACGAGAATCGACGTTTGAATGGTAGAAACGCCGCGAACGCAAGGATACGACGTTTCCGAGCTTCAAACGGCAGAGAATCGACGTTTGAGTGGTGGGAACGTCGCGGGCGCTCGAATACCGCGGTTCCGCGCTTCACACGACGAGAATCGACGTTTGAGTGGTGGGAATTTCGCGGGCGCTCGAATACCGCGGTTCCGCGCTTCACACGAAGAGAATCGACGTTTGAGTGGTGGGAACGTCGCGGGCGCTCGAATACCGCGGTTCTGCGCTTCACACGACGAGAATCGACGTAATAACTTCGTATAGCATACAACTGAGTCGACAAGGCACACAGGGGATA
>NW_012026779.1:1170717-1171652 GCF_000956235.1 Wasmannia auropunctata
TCCGCGATTCCGCGCGTCACACGACGAGAATCGACGTTTGAATAGTAGAAACGCGGCGAACGCAAAGATACGACGTTTCCAAGCTTCACACGACGAGAATCGACGTTTGAATGGTAGAAACGCCGCGAACGCAAAGATACGACGTTTCCAAGCTTCAAACGGCAAAAATCGACGTTTGAGTGGTGGGAACGTCGCGGGCGATCGAATACCGCGGTTCCGCGCTTCACATGACGAGAATCGACGTTTGAATGGTAGAAACTCCGCGAACGCAAGGATACGACGTTTCCGAACTTCAAACTGCGAGAATCGACGTTTGAGTGGTGGGAACGTCGCGGGCGCCCGAATACCGCGGTTCCGCGCTTCACACGACGAGAATCGACGTTTGAGTGGTGGGAACGTCGCGGGCGCTCGAATACCGCGGTTCCGCGCTTCACACGACGAGAATCGACGTTTGAATGGTAGAAACGCCGCGAACGCAAGGATACGACGTTTCCGAGCTTCAAACGGCGAGAATCGACGTTTGAGTGTTGGGAACGTCTCGGGCGCTCGAATACTGCGGTTCCGCGCTTCACACGACGAGAATCGACGTTTGAATGGTAGAAACGCCGCGAACGCAAGGATACGACGTTTCCGAGCTTCATACGGCGAGAATCGACGTTTGAGTGGTGGGAACGTCGCGGGCGTTCAAATACGGTAGTTCCGCGCTTCACACGACGAGAATCGACGTTTGAATGGTAGAAACGTCGCGAACGCAAGGATACGACGTTTCCGAGCTTCAAACGGCGAGAATCGACGTTTGAATGGTGGGAACGTCGCGGGCGCTCGAATACGGCGGTTCCGCGCTTCACACGACGAGAATCGACGTTTGAATGGTAGAAACGCCGCGAACGCAAGGATACGACGACTGAGTCGACAAGGCACACAGGGGATAAGGC
>NW_012026779.1:1173794-1174670 GCF_000956235.1 Wasmannia auropunctata
ATACGAAGTTATTACGTTTTCCGAGCTTCAAACGGCGAGAATCGACGTTTGAGTGGTGGGAACGTCGCGGGCGCCCGAATACCGCGGTTCCGCGCTTCACACGACGAGAATCGACGTTTGAGTGGTGGGAACGTCGCGGGCGCTCGAATACCGCGGTTCCGCGCTTCACACGACGAGAATCGACGTTTGAATGGTAGAAACGCCGCGAACGCAAGGATACGACGTTTCCGAGCTTCAAACGGCGAGAATCGACGTTTGAGTGGTGGGAACGTCGCGGGCGCTCGAATACAGCGGTTCTGCGCTTCACACGACGAGAATCGACGTTTGAATGGTAGAAACGCCGCGAACGCAAGGATATGACGTTTCAGAGCTTCAAACGGCGAGAATCGACATTTGAGTGGTGGGAACGTCGCGGGCGCTCGTATACCGCGGTTCCGCGCTTCACACGACGAGAATCGACGTTTGAATGGTAGAAACGCCGCGAACGCAAGGATACGACGTTTCCGAGCTTCAAACGGCGAGAATCGACGTTTGAGCGGTGGGAACGTCGCGGGCGCTCGGATCCGGCGGTTCCGCGCTTCGCACGTCGACGATTCCGACGTTTGAATCGGTTGGAACGCCGCGAACGCAAGGATACGACGTTTCCGAGCTTCAAACGGCGAGAATCGACGTTTGAGCGGTGGGAACGTCGCGGGCGCTCGGATCCGGCGGTTCCGCGCTTCGCACGTCGAGATTCGACGTTTGAATGGTGGAAACGCCGCGAACGCAAGGATACGACGTTTCCGAGCTTCAAACGGCGAGAATCGACGTTTGAGCGGTGGGAACGTCGCGGGCGCTCGGATCCGGCGGTTCCGCGCACTGAGTCGACAAGGCACA
>NW_012026779.1:1175119-1175509 GCF_000956235.1 Wasmannia auropunctata
TGGTGCTCACACCTTCTACACGAGAAAAAGAAAAGAGTATTTTTAATAGGAAGTGATATAACAAGTACGAGAAAACTAAAAATGACGAAGAATATACCGTAAATTGCCATAACGAAGCGAGTGTTGTATAAGGATCTTGGTCCTCCTTCGCGTCCCCACCAAGTGAAAGATGGTGCTATTGAATCCTTGAGACATTCTTTCAAGCACAAATTAACGGATTCCTTCAGATTAAAGCCACCAATGAAGTGAAAATAGCTCACCTACGCTAAGTAAAATAGTTGTAGTAGATGTAAATATTAGATGTAAAATAACAACATATTTTTAAAGATAACTTTTTTTTTCACTTACAACGGAATAATCGTTTTGGTCGATATTTCCAAAAGCTTCCTT
>NW_012026779.1:1181868-1182349 GCF_000956235.1 Wasmannia auropunctata
CTTGTCGACTCAGTCAAGGATACAACGTTTCCGAGCTTCAAACGGCGAGAATCGACGTTTGAGCGGTGGGAACGTCGCGGGCGCTCGAATCCGGCGGTTCTGCGCTTCACACGACGAGAATCGACGTTTGAATGGTAGAAACGCCGCGAACGCAAGGATATGACGTTTCAGAGCTTCAAACGGCGAGAATCGACATTTGAGTGGTGGGAACGTCGCGGGCGCTCGTATACCGCGGTTCCGCGCTTCACACGACGAGAATCGACGTTTGAATGGTAGAAACGCCGCGAACGCAAGGATACGACGTTTCCGAGCTTCAAACGGCGAGAATCGACGTTTGATTGGTGGGAACGTCGCGGGCGCTCAAATTCCGCGGTTATGCGCTTCACACGACGAGAATCGACGTTTGAATGGTAGAAACGCCGCGAACGCAAGGATACGAACGTTTCCAAGCTTCAAACGGACTGAGTCGACAAGGCACACA
>NW_012026779.1:1184893-1185579 GCF_000956235.1 Wasmannia auropunctata
TATCCCCTGTGTGCCTTGTCGACTCAGTTCCGCGCTTCTCACGACGAGAATCGACGTTTGAATGGTAGAAACGCCGCGAACGCAAGGATACGACGTTTCCGAGCTTCAAACGGCGAGAATCGACGTTTGAATGGTGGGAACGTCGCGGGCGCTCGAATACGGCGGTTCCGCGCTTCACACGACGAGAATCGACGTTTGAATGGTAGAAACGCCGCGAACGCAAGGATACGACGTTTCCGAGCTTCATACGGCGAGAATCGACGTTTGAGTGGTGGGAACGTCGCGGGCGTTCAAATACGGTAGTTCCGCGCTTCACACGACGAGAATCGACGTTTGAATGGTAGAAACGTCGCGAACGCAAGGATACGACGTTTCCGAGCTTCAAATCGTATAACTTCGTATGAGCGGTGGAAACGTCGCGGGCGCTCGGATCCGGCGGTTCCGCGCTTCGCACGTCGAGATTCGACGTTTGAATGGTAGAAACGCCGCGAACGCAAGGATACGACGTTTCCGAGCTTCAAACGGCGAGAATCGACGTTTGAGTGGTGGGAATTTCGCGGGCGCTCGAATACCGCGGTTCCGCGCTTCACACGAAGAGAATCGACGTTTGAATGGTAGAAACGTCGCGAACGCAAGGATACGACGTTTCCAAGCTTCAACTGAGTCGACAAGGCACACAGGGGATA
>NW_012026779.1:1187903-1188449 GCF_000956235.1 Wasmannia auropunctata
TCGAGAATCGACGTTTGAGTGTTGGGAACGTCTCGGGCGCTCGAATACTGCGGTTCCGCACTTCACATGACGAGAATCGACGTTTGAATGGTAGAAACGCCGCGAACGCAAGGATACGACGTTTCCGAGCTTCAAACGGAGAGAATCGACGTTTGAGTGGTGGGAACGTCGCGGACGCTCAAATTCCGCGGTTCCGCGCTTCACACGACGAGAATCGACGTTTGAATGGTAGAAACGCCGCGAACGCAAAGATACGACGTTTCCAAGCTTCAAACGGCAAAAATCGACGTTTGAGTGGTGGGAACGTCGCGGGCGATCGAATACCGCGGTTCCGCGCTTCACATGACGAGAATCGACGTTTGAATGGTAGAAACTCCGCGAACGCAAGGATACGACGTTTCCGAACTTCAAACTGCGAGAATCGACGTTTGAGTGGTGAGAACGTCGCGGGCGCTCGAATACCGCGGTTCCACGCTTCACACGACGAGAATCGACGTAATAACTTCGTATAGCATACAACTGAGTCGACAAGGCACACAGGGGATA
>NW_012026779.1:1190910-1191640 GCF_000956235.1 Wasmannia auropunctata
CCCCTGTGTGCCTTGTCGACTCAGTTACGAGTTTCCGAGCTTCAAACGGCGAGAATCGACGTTTGAGTGGTGGGAACGTCGCGGGCGCTCGAATACCGCGGTTCTGCGCTTCACACGACGAGAATCGACGTTTGAGTGGTGGGAATTTCGCGGGCGCTCGAATACCGCGGTTCCGCGCTTCACACGACGAGAATCGACGTTTGAATGGTAGAAACGCCGCGAACGCAAGGATACGACGTTTCCGATCTTCATACGGCGAGAATCGACGTTTGAGTGGTGGGAACGTCGCGGGCGTTCAAATACGGTAGTTCCGCGCTTCACACGACGAGAATCGACGTTTGAATGGTAGAAACTCCGCGAACGCAAGGATACGACGTTTCCGAACTTCAAACTGCGAGAATCGACGTTTGAGTGGTGGGAACGTCGCGGGCGCCCGAATACCGCGGTTCCGCGCTTCACACGACGAGAATCGACGTTTGAATGGTAGAAACGCCGCGAACGCAAGGATACGACGTTTCCGAGCTTCAAACGGCGAGAATCGACGTTTGAGTGTTGGGAACGTCTCGGGCGCTCGAATACTGCGGTTCCGCGTTTCACTACGACGAGAATCGACGTTTGAATGGTAGTAACGCCGCGAATGCAAGGATACAACGTTTCCGAGCTTCAAACGGCGAGAATATCGTATAACTTCGTATAATGTATACTGAGTCGACAAGGCACACAGGGGATA
>NW_012026779.1:1195937-1197100 GCF_000956235.1 Wasmannia auropunctata
TATCCCCTGTGTGCCTTGTCGACTCAGTAATCGACGTTTGAGTGGTGGGAACGTCGCGGGCGCCCGAATACCGCGGTTCCGCGCTTCACACGACGAGAATCGACGTTTGAGTGGTGGGAACGTCGCGGGCGCTCGAATACCGCGGTTCCGCGCTTCACACGACGAGAATCGACGTTTGAATGGTAGAAACGCCGCGAACGCAAGGATACGACGTTTCCGAGCTTCAAACGGCGAGAATCGACGTTTGAGTGTTGGGAACGTCTCGGGCGCTCGAATACTGCGGTTCCGCACTTAACATGACGAGAATCGACGTTTGAATGGTAGAAACGCCGCGAACGCGAGGATACGACGTTTCCGAACTTCAAACGGCGAGAATCGACGTTTGAGTGGTGGGAACGTCGCGGGCGCCCGAATACCGCGGTTCCGCGCTTCACACGACGAGAATCGACGTTTGAATGGTAGAAACGCCGCGAACGCAAGGATACTACGTTTCCGAACTTCAAACGGCGAGAATCAACGTTTGAGTGGTGGGAACGTCGCGGGCGTTCGAATACCGCGGTTCCGCGCTTTACACGACGAGAATCGACGTTTGAATGGTAGAAACGCCGCGAACGCAAGGATACGACGTTTCCGAGCTTCAAACGGCGAGAATCGACGTTTGAGTGGAGGGAACGTCGCGGGCGCTCGAATACCGCGGTTCCGCGCTTCACACGACGAGAATCGACGTTTGAATGGTAGAAACGCCGCGAACGCAAGGATACGACGTTTCCGAGCTTCAAACGGCGAGAATCGACGTTTGAGTGTTGGGAACGTCGCGGGCGCTCGAATACCGCGGTTCCGCGCTTCACACGACGAGAATCGACGTTTGAATGGTAGAAACGCCGAGAACGCAAGACCGCGGTTCCGCGCTTCACACGACGAGAATCGACGTTTGTATGGTAGAAACGCCGCGAACGCAAGGATACGACGTTTCCGAGCTTCAAACGGCGAGAATCGACGTTTGATTGGTGGGAACGTCGCTGGCGCTCAAATTCCGCGGTTATGCGCTTCACCACGACCGAGAATCGACCGTTTTGAATGGTAGAAACGCCGCGAACGCAAGGATACTACGTTTCCGAACTTCAAACGGCGAGAATCAACGTTTGAGTGGTGGGAACGTCGCA
>NW_012026779.1:1199999-1201552 GCF_000956235.1 Wasmannia auropunctata
CGTCGCGGACGCTCAAATTCCGCGGTTCCGCGCTTCACACGACGAGAATCGACGTTTGAATGGTAGAAACGCCGCGAACGCAAAGATACGACGTTTCCAAGCTTCAAACGGCAAAAATCGACGTTTGAGTGGTGGGAACGTCGCGGGCGATCGAATACCGCGGTTCCGCGCTTCACACGGCGAGAATCGACGTTTAAATGGTAGAAACGCCGCGAACGCAAGGATACAACGTTTCCGAGCTTCAAACGGCGAGAATCGACGTTTGAGTGGTGGAAACGTCGCGGGCGCTCGAATACCGTGGTTCCGCGCTTCACACGACGAGAATCGACGTTTGAGTGGTGGGAACGTTGCGGGAGCTCGAATACCGCGGTTCCGCGCTTCACACGACGAGAATCGACGTTTGAATGGTAGAAACGCCGCGAACGCAAGGATACGACGTTTCCGAGCTTCAAACGGCAAGAATCGACGTTTGAGTGGTGGGAACGTTGCTGGCGCTCGAATACGGCGGTTCCGCGCTTCACACGACGAGAATCGACGTTCGAATGGTAGAAACGCCGCGAATTCAAGGATACGACGTTTCCGAGCTTCAAACGGCGAGATTCGACGTTTGAGTGGTGGAAACGTCGCGGGCGCTCGAATACCGCGGTTCCGCGCTTCACACGACGAGATTAGACGTTTGAATGGTAGAAACGCCGCGAACGCAAGGATACTTCGTTTCCGAACTTCAAACGGCGAGAATCGACGTTTGAGTGGTGGGAACGTCGCGGGCGCTCGAAAACGGCGGTTCCGCGCTTCACACGACGAGAATCGACGTTTGAATGGTAAAAACGCCGCGAATGCAAGGATACAACGTTTCTGAGCTTCAAATGGCGAGAATCGACGTTTGAATGGTGGAAACGTCGCGGGCGCTCGAATACCGTGGTTCCGCGCTTCACACGACGAGAATCGACGTTTGAGTGGTGGGAACGTCGCGGGCGCTCGAATACCGCGGTTCCGCGCTTCACACGACGAGAATCGACGTTTGAATGGTAGAAACGCCGCGAACGCAAGGATACGACGTTTCCGAGCTTCAAACGGCGAGAATCGACGTTTGATTGGTGGGAACGTCGCTGGCGCTCAAATTCCGCGGTTATGCGCTTCACACGACGAGAATCGACGTTTGAATGGTAGAAACGCCGCGAACGCAAGGATACTACGTTTCCGAACTTCAAACGGCGAGAATCAACGTTTGAGTGGTGGGAACGTCGCGGGCGTTCGAATACCGCGGTTCCGCGCTTCACACGACGAGAATCGACGTTTGAATGGTAGTAACGCCGCGAATGCAAGGATACAACGTTTCCGAGCTTCAAACGGCGAGAATCGACGTTTGAGTGGTGGAAACATCGCGGGCGCTCGAATACCGCGATTCCGCGCGTGACACGACGAGAATCGACGTTTGAATAGTAGAAACGCCGCGAACGCAAAGATACGACGTTTCCAAGCTTCAAACGACGAGAATCGACGTTCGAATGGTAGAAACGCCGCGAACGCAAGGATACGACGTTTCCGTGCTT
>NW_012026779.1:1203706-1208360 GCF_000956235.1 Wasmannia auropunctata
AGTCTCATTACTTAATGTGGCACATTTATACATTTGAACACTCGAAGATACTATACCAACATCATAAAAGTCAGAAACTTCTAAAAATCTTTTCACGACCAAACGATAAGAATTATCATGCATGATAATATTCGACACGACGCAAATCGATCCATTATGTAGAATGCAACAATTGTCATTTACATTTGTGCCTAACGATATTTTATTAAACTGAATCTTGCCGTACTGCGGACTCGTACAATTGGCATCATTGTTACGCGGTATAGATACACGAACAGATGAATCAACATCACAATTTCGTGTACCGTGAATTAGTGTTTCTGTCATTCTATTAAAAAATTGTTGCAGAGTTAGACTCGGTTTTCTACAATATTTCCTAAAAATCATCATATTATTTTCATAGGGAAAAGCTGAAAATGAATCCAGATTACCAAAACGTCTGACATCGTCAGTTATATAAAGAAGTCCATGGATATTGTAACTATTAAATGTGGAACCATAAAAATTTTCACAACGGAGAACAAATTTTTGCAGCGCAAGTTCTGCAAAATTCAAATATTGTTTTAATAGTGAATTAGAGACCAGTATTCTTATAGCAGAGTGTAAGAATAAGAAGTGTTTGTACAATTGTTCATTCAATAAACCGTATAATATAACAGGACCTGTGTAAAGAAGAAACTGACGATACTCCTTTATACTTAGAACATACAGCCAGAGGTCTTGGACGTCTTGCAAAGTCAGAGGGACAATATTTTCTAAGAATGTCTAATCGTGCGTTCATAATAGAAATAGAACTTCCTGGAAATTTTGATAATCGTGAATATTTTCCAAAGACCCATGCGGATAAAAGCTTTTTCATGACGCCCAAGCATACAAGATGCATATATTCGAAGGGAACTTATGAAGTCATACCTATTGGTAGCAACAATAATGGACTTTTATCCTCTTTATGATGATCTTCATCTACACATCTGATGTATTCTTCATCGGTTCGAACAGGATGATTAATACCATAGAAAACGTTACGACCTTTACTTATTGTACCAGAAACTTTGCATTTAGAACAGGGTTTGCTCGACATATGACCACGATGATTCAGAATAAAGGCTCGAGCTGGTGCATCAGCTATGAAACATCTTAATCGTATTGCTATTTTATTGTCCTGAAAATTTATGCCTCTGCTGGACATGATTCTATGGATATCTTGAATAAATTTTTTGAAGAATACATTAGGATCATGCGGTTTATGTGCACCTTTATAGATTCCTACTACTATCGGTTTCGTATACTGTATGTTTACAATTCTGCATTGAGTGGGCCAGATATGAATACTGCCTGATTTATCCAAATAACATCCATCTGTGTTAAAATCCAATTCTAATTCTTTAATAACTGGAACAAAAGATACGTTCAATAGACTATCAATGATTCCTGTCTCAAGATCAAAATGAATATATTCTCTTGGCTCTACGCTGGATATAACAGTACAACTTCGTGGCGTATTCACGAGCGTTCTACGATCCTTTGGCAAGCTACAGAAACAGTGATGTGTCCAAAGAAGAGATAAAATATTATTACATTGAATGTGCGTCAAATTATTATTGACAAAGCAAGATGCTAAACGTTCGTGGAAAGATGATTCTGTCAAAGCGGTATTGAAAAATGCATCATTGTTGTCAGAATCAGAAGAAGAAGAAGAAAATTCGTTTTCCACGATATCATTTACAAAATTAATATTAACAGAGCTATTACGTCTTACAATCGATGGACCAGAAATATATTGTGTATTGCGAATCTCACATAAATCTTTCTCTGCAATAACGCTAGTTTTAAAAGAACGTTGCAATTGTAAGTTATCTCTAATTTCTAACATAATTCTATGTCTTTGTCTCGCGGACAATGTACGTATCGATTTTCGCGAACTAGAAGATTTTATAGTTACTGGTGGCATAATTTATACTTATCTTTTCTCTAGATCAATGCAGTTGCAAATAACATTAGCCAACTATCTTCTCGTCAATTGTAGTCAAAAAGGACTCTTCTTTTTTCGCGTTCCTACCGTATGAGTGAATCGTTCAGTTACGAATGATCGACGATCGAGCTGATGGCGAGAAAGAACGTGATAAACGCTGTATGCTTATAACTAACGACCAAGCCACGGCCAATCACAAGCTTAGTAACTATTTTCCGCCCAATCAAAAAACCTCACTGTAGCATGCGCAGTACAATTCTCTACTACGCATGCTACAGTGAGGCTTTTTGATTGGGCGGAAAATAGTTACTAAGCTTATGATTGGCCATGGCTCGATCGTCACTTAATTGCACGATGTTTATCACGTTCTTTCTCGCCATCAGCTCGATCGTCGATCATTCGTAACTGAACGATTCACTCATACGATAGCAGCGCGAAAAGAGAAGTGCCCTTTTTGACAACGATTGACGAGAAGAAAGTTGGCTAATGTTATTTGCAACTGCATTGATCTGAAGAAAAGATAAGTATAAATTATGCCACCAGTAATTATATATAATATATATATAAAATCATCTAGTTTGCGAAAATCGATGCGTACATTGTCCGTGAGACAAAAACATTAAAATTATATTAGAAATTAGAAATAACATTACGATTGCAATGGTCTTTTAAAGCTAGCGTTATTTCAGAGAAAGATTTATGTGAGATTCGCAATACACAAGATATTTCTGATCCATCGATTGTAAGACGTAATAATAGGTCTGTTAATATTAATTTTGTAAAAGAATATATCGTGGAGAATTCTATTCTTCTTCTTCTGATTCTGACGATGATGCATTTTTCGATATCACTTTGATGTACAAAATCATCTTTCCGCGTTTTTCTACGTATAATAGATCGATTTGCGTCGTGTCGAATATTATCATGCATGATAATTCTTATCGTTTGGTCGTGAAAAGATTTTTAGAAGTTTCTGACTTTTATGATGTTGGTATAGTATCTTCGAGTGTTCAAATATATAAATGTGCCACATTAAGTAATGAGACTTTTAATATTAATTTGGATGAAGTTAATGGAAAATGTTACAGAATGCCTTTTTGGAATTGTACATCTATCGATGATAGCGATAGTGATGGAGAGTATAATTTGCAAACATCACAATATATCGTCGCTGTTATTGTACATAGCGAAAGAATGTAAGATCTTTCCTTTTAAAGAGTCTCGTTCTCATGCTCTATCACTTTATGTCATGTTCTTCTTGCATATACTTTTTGCAAAAAATAACATATTTATTCAATTAGTATTGTATAATATATTGTTTAATTGCATTATACTATCTTCTTGTTTTTCATGTTCAGTTCTTTTTATCTATATGTATCGCTTGTATGTAAACACTTTTCTTTGCGCATTTTTGCAAATTCATCAACAACTTATCCTCTTATTATTATAACATGCAAATATTGTTTTATAATATTGAAATACCTTGTTCTTTTAATTACGTCTGTAAAATTAATTTGGATTTTCTGTACATTTCGATAGATTTCGTTTAATTTCGCAAATAGTTGCTAATTTACCCTAGACAATACCCATATGTATAAATGTATATGAAAAAGACAAGTGCAGGTATAATTGAAAAAAGATAAAAGATGATATACATTACTCATTACTAGCACAATGTATATACTGCGTATATTATTACAACGTATGTTGAAAAATAATATGTAATATTAATTAATAATGTATGCATTATTACTTACAGACAAAGATGCAACGGCCGAAACGTGTCATTTCCAAACCGCATTGCTATGAGACAACCAATTCGGACGAAACTCCTGCGAAGCGGAAAAAGACTTCTGCAACAATCACTTCTGCAACAACGTGTGACCAGGACATCAATGAACTGAGAAGAATATTAAAGGATAACACAGATAAAATTTATAATAATTATTCTTCATTTACACCACAACCATTATATGTTTCAACAGACGATAACGTTTTACCACAGACAAACATTCAATCGCACACAAATACCGAAACAGCAAATATTAGGCAACATACAAATATTGAATCATATACACCCATGATATCCACATACACATATCCAAGCACTTCTCAATACAATTATTCTCAGCCCGCACAATGCTCAACATCCAGTTACATTTCTCACACAAATATCGATGAAACACTTTATCCTGCAAATATTTCTAATAATTTTCAGGGCGAGTCTCGAACAAGGCCTGCGCAAAGATGTCAAGAATCGCACGACCTACAAAATCCATTAAGCAGAATTATTTCCGAATCACAAGCGCCAAATAGAGAGCCTGACCCACCGAATCCACCAAACAGAATTATTCCCGAATCGCAAGCACCAAATAGAGAGCATAATCTTATACTGAATCCACCAAACAGAATTATTCCCGAATTGCAAGCACCAAATAGAGAGCATCACCTACTGAATCCACCAAACAGAATTATTAGAGAATTGCAAGCACCAAATAGAGATAATTGGTAAATTTATATTTTGCATATTTATAGTTATTTGTAAACGTAGAAAAAATTTACGATATATATTTATTGCTTATGCTAAAAGTAACTAATTATACACAAATATTACTTATTTAAGAGTAAAAATACGATAAATATATTTCTATAAATAAAATTGTTACGTATGAAGCAGCAATT
>NW_012026779.1:1209689-1210884 GCF_000956235.1 Wasmannia auropunctata
TTATTTTACATCTAATATTTACATCTACTACAACTATTTTACTTAGCGTAGGTGAGCTATTTTCACTTCATTGGTGGCTTTAATCTGAAGGAATCCGTTAATTTGTGCTTGAAAGAATGTCTCAAGGATTCAATAGCACCATCTTTCACTTGGTGGGGACGCGAAGGAGGACCAAGATCCTTATACAACACTCGCTTCGTTATGGCAATTTACGGTATATTCTTCGTCATTTTTAGTTTTCTCGTACTTGTTATATCACTTCCTATTAAAAATACTCTTTTCTTTTTCTCGTGTAGAAGGTGTGAGCACCAATTCCCATATCGAAAAACCCACTCGAACGGAATTCCAAGTCAAAATGCGAGAAGCTCTTCGAATAACGAAAGAAAGATTCAGACAGAGGACACGTGGACCACGTACGCAGGGAGGCAATGTAAGAAATCGCCGAGATTTTTGAAATGACGATCAACCGGAGGGACAACCGGAGAACATCGCAGAACCCGCTGATAATTAAGCTATTTAATAACTTTTCTTTTCTTTTTTTTACTTATTTTATAATAATAGTGTATTATAAAAAATGTATGTACACAGAGTAATCATACAAAAGATTCACGTCCAATACTTACAACAGCATATTATAACCTTTATTAAAAATTTAATTTCAAAAACTCGACGTTTGAAGCGCGGAACAGCCGGACTCCATTGCACGCGGCGTTTCTACCATTCAAACGTTGATTCTCGACGTGTGAAACGCGGAACCGCCGTACTTGAGCGCCCGCGGCGTTTCCACCACTCAAATGTCGATTCTCGCCGTTTGAAGCTATGAAACGTCGTATCTTTGTGTTCGCGGCGTTTCTACCATTCAAACGTCGATTCTCGTCGTGTGAAGCGCAGAACCGCCGTATTCGAGCGCCCGCGACGTTCCCACCACTCAAACGTCGATTCTCGCCGTTTGAAGCTCGGAAACGTCGTATCCTTGCGTTCGCGACGTTTCTACCATTCAAACGTCGATTCTCGTCGTGTGAAGCGCGGAACCGCGGTATTCGAGCGCCCGCGAAATTCCCACCACTCAAACGTCGATTCTCGTCGTGTGAAGCGCGGAACCGCGGTATTCGAGCGCCCGCGACGTTTCTACCATTCAAACGTCGATTCTCGTCGTGTGAAGCGCGGAACCGCGGTATTCGAGCGCCCGCGACGA
>NW_012026779.1:1210934-1213157 GCF_000956235.1 Wasmannia auropunctata
GCCTTGCCAGCCCGCTCAGAGATGTGTATAAGAGACAGCCGGAGAACATCGCAGAACCCGCTGATAATTAAGCTATTTAATAACTTTTCTTTTCTTTTTTTTTCTTATTTTATAATAATAGTGTATTATAAAAAATGTATGTACACAGAGTAATCATACAAAATATTCACGTCCGATACGTACAACAGCATATTATAATCTTTATTAAAAATTTAATTATAAAACCAATTTTGATGTTTAATGTAGGTTTGTTTAATAAAAGAATATAATTTCATTTAAGATATAACGTTAGAGTTAAAATTTTTTGTCTACTTTATCGAACTCCACGAAACAGGCACTTGCTAATAAACGTAAAACTGTAATGAAGAAGTAAACTTACCACGTTTTCAATCGCGCCTGATTCATGAACTTAATATTTATTTAAAAAATGATATCCATTATTTTTTTGTTGAACTTTACATCTCCATTATTAAACACTGTACAAAAAATGAATAGGTTTTCAATTCGACTTTTAATAGCAGAAATAACGCTGTGTAAGCATTTGAGTGAATATTCTGTAAGCAACTAACCATTAATTGTTTCTGTTGGAAAATGTTTCTTTGGAATTTCACTCGATCTTTGTTGAATCTTTAAATGAGTCAACAAAGAACATACTTTTGCATTGCTTAATTTAGTTTTAGGTACAAACAAAGAAAGAAGCCAATGTACGATCCAGGATGTCTGCCCTATAATTCGATGTGACGTTGAAAAATACAATTGTACACCAGCAATCGCCGTGGTGCGATGTGAAACAATGGCATTTTTAATCAGGATCCTTAGAATTTTTAGGGCAGACGAAGATACCAATCGGCACTTTTCAGTGCCATTTTTTTTAATGTCTCATACGTTGGAGAATCTCTCGTTACGTATATATCACATCGGCACTTTTCAGCGCCAAATCGGTTTAATGTTATTTCATGAAATTTTTTCATATCATGTATCGCAGTTTGAAACAAGTAAAAAATAAATGTTTGTGATACTTAATATGAAAAAATTACATACACATAATTTTTATTTCTATTTTTTAACTTCTATTTTTATCTGTTTAGGTTCATCTATCTACGAGAAACCGCGTGTCAAGCTATAATTTTCATTAATTAATCTCTTTCTTTTTTAATGTCTTCTATTTTTAACGTTAACATTATAAAACATTTATCTGCTTTTATTTTTAACTTATTTATAAATATAAATTACCTAACATTTGTAAATACGTATTACCTAACACTATATATGTTGTAAATATAAAATACTAAACATTTTATTGTATGTCACAGTTATTTGTATATTATATTGTAATATTAATAGTTATTATATTTAAAAATTATTGTAATAAAATTCATCTTTTATAAAAATAATAATTATTCCTTTCTTATATTGTCTTTTAAATAATAAAAATATTGGTAAGCGGTATATTCGGCCATTTAAAAGTATTTAAATGTATTTAAATGGACGTGTTAGATAATCGAGCTACGTAACAGCAAATCTTGTCCGGTATTTGCTGCCAATTTGCCGTCGTATAGTGCCGTGCATATTTCTACCTGATTTTGACTGTTTGCTGTTACATTATGTCAACAAATCTTGCTTGGTTTTTGGCTCCAATTTGCTGTCACTTTACGAGCAGCAAGTTTTGCTAACAAAACACGCATTTGACGATGACACAGATGGCACCGGTTTAGGTATAAATTTCTGATTGAATTTGCTGTCAATTTGCAAGCATATTGATATCATTTTGCTTACTGGGTTTATTATAAATAGTACAATATTAATTTTAAGTATAAATATTAGTAATGATATTTCTTGTTACAATATTTGTGATACATTTTTACTTTTTTCTGAAACATTAATGTCATTATTTTTGTGCTATTCATTAATTAATAGATATTCCTAACGATGACGAAAGCATCATTTAAGAAATTATTGAGGCTGAAGATTTGAAGTATATTGCCGGTTACGTTGCCCGTACATTTAAGATAAAATATCCGTTTCTAGGGGATGAAACTAGAAATTTAGAAATCCCAAATAGTAATTTTGATTGGATTGGTTTTCTTTCAAATGATTATTTAATTTATCCATGTGAAGACTTAAGTAATGTAGCGTATTTAATGGAAAGAGAATTTATTCTTTTTCATGGAACTTTTGGTTTCAATAGAGAAACATATATATTTCAGAAAGTCACAAAGCTAG
>NW_012026779.1:1216489-1216887 GCF_000956235.1 Wasmannia auropunctata
TTCTACTACTTTAAGAATTTTACTAAAAATAATCTTTTAGCAGAGTAGCGAATCGAGTAATTAAAATTGTAAATATTTTCTCATTTTAAGCATAAAAAAATAATAAGTAATTATTATAAGTAAATTGAGTATTACGTAGGATAATAATGATGTTGAAATCTTGTGGCGTTTAAGTAGAGCCATTTATAAGATGTCTTTAATGGCCAGTGACGTAGAAGCGCAAAAGTTAACTTATGAAGGATACGATTTGATACGTATGGCTCTTGACATTCAAGAAGATCTCTATGCCGTGCATAAATGGATGTCTATATTTCTCAATGGGAAGAGTTTTCTGGAGGATACAAAAGCGAATATAAAAGAATCATATAATATTAAAAGACATATGAAGGTAAGATATT
>NW_012026779.1:1216937-1218147 GCF_000956235.1 Wasmannia auropunctata
TCGACCAGAATAGCGACTCGATGGCAAAACTTCATAGCAAAGGAAGTCTTCCTCTTTATTTTTTAAACAAACTCTCCTATTGTTTCTCCGGGCATAGGAATCCATCGCGCGTCATAATATATTTTATTCCACTGGCTTCCATTCTTCGTAAATCGATAACCCACTAACGAGCGATTAAATGCTGTCATCATCTTGATCCACAACACATCAGTGGGCGTCACTAATCCTATCTCTCTCCGAAAACGATACGTCGACAAATTCCATCGCGTGTAATCATTCCTCAGATCACAAGCCGGAATGGGACTCGATGGCAAAACTTCATAGCAAAAGAAGTCGTTTTCTTCGTTCGATTCTGCTAAAAACTTGTAGTCATCAGTACTTGGCCAACTACTTCCGGGACAATTTCTCAATTTTTTAAATTTTATAATGGGATCCATACGATGACTGATACACACCATCTACCTTACGATGACTTTATACGCATCATCGACAGACTCCCCCCCAACGATTCTCCCAAAGCGTCGTCATTGTTACTAATTGTCGGCACAATTTCCATGAAAATCTATGACATTCGTACAGCTTCATTCCATATCAAGATTAGATTCATTCCATATGAAACTTAATTAATATTCTCTCATCAGCTAAATACTTACCGCATTTTTATTTATATATGTGTAAAATTATCGTTTGAGATTTTATGTATAGAAATCTGATATCTGGTAATTTTATTGTCAAGGATGGTAAAGGGTTAATAAACAGATTTGGTTCAGTCACACGAATAACGTTTATTGAAGATTTCCCGCACTTCTCCGAGCCGCTTCGAAATCGGCCGTTACAGCATGTTCGCGCCACGTGATCAACCGAATGCTTACTCCGCACCTACTACTCCGCAAATTCCGCACATACGGTAACTATCCCGGTATTCTCCGACTAAGACGAACACTGTGAGCACTGTGAGCCCGGTATGCTCCGCTGCTCCGGCTCCGGTTCTCGCTCGGCAGAATAATTCGGCTACGCGCGGTGTGCTCCGGATTTCGGAGCACTCAGTACGATGGCGGCAGACGGAAGACGCCGTGCTGCCTCCTACGGGCTACTTTATCGGTACCTCGACGGTGCTGCCACATACGGGCTGCTTCGCTACTACATGTACAGTGCTGCCTAGTTCTAATTATCGACAAAATTTGATGTTACTGCTAAAACTTAGGGATTA
>NW_012026779.1:1220004-1220622 GCF_000956235.1 Wasmannia auropunctata
TCCGTCTTCACGCCTGACTCGCTACCCGCCAGTCCCGCCAGAAGACCACCCGTACCTCGTTGGAGATAGGCCAGGAAAACCGGGGTCGAGAGAAGTTCTCGGCCTCCACCAATACTTCTTGGCAGGCCTGCTCCACATCCTCTCCTCGGGACGATCGCAAGGGGTCGAGAGCGTTCTCGGCCTCAGCCGAGCCTATCTTGGCAGATCGCCTCCGAAACCGCACCACCGGGACCGCCGAACCAAGGGGAACGAGAGGGTTCTCGCTCTCCGTTGAGTTCAATCTCAACGGCGATCCCGCTCGTCACACGACAAACAACCGATTCTCGGAAGCCGGCCCGGGACACGTACACCGCCCCGCGCCCCGCGCTCAGAAGAGACACCGGTCTCACGCGTCACGCTCCGTCTACCACGCCAGCCCTGCGCCTACCGACGTCACGCGCGAGCACGTGGCCGCGCGCTGAAGCACATCTGTGCACACCTGTACATATTCCTAGCTGTAAATATCGTCCGTCCGCGCGCACCGAAATACCATGTATATATGTAGTAGAGAATAAACCAGTTCTTTATATCTGTTTAAAACTCCGCATTTAAGAATTCATTGTTCTTCTCCTCACCGCC
>NW_012026779.1:1220672-1248888 GCF_000956235.1 Wasmannia auropunctata
GAGAGAGAGAGAGAGAGAGAGAGAGAGAGAGAGCTTTCGCAAAAGGAGCAACGACGTCGCCGCGCCCTCGTAAAGCGTCCAGATATGCGAGGAACCACTAACTTAATGATTTATGCCGCGCATGCAACGTCGCCCGCCATTCCGAATCTTATGTTATACGACCGCGCCGCGTCGCGTTACATGTACATACGTACATATTATATATATATGTACGCGTATATATATTATATGTATATATACGTTTATATATATATATATATACATATATATCCCCGCGCGCCGCCGCACGGATTATCCCCCGCTGACCTAACTGAAACTTATCGTTGCCGTGCGATAAGAAGGGAGCGGCCAACTTCGCGCTAGCTAACCCGTCTACCCGCGAACTTTGCCGGAAGATCGTCGCCGAGTTCCAGCTGTTACCTACCGGAAAATACGACGCTGCTACACGCCGCGGTGGCGGAACTCGGCGGGAACGAATTTCAGGGGTTGTTCCTGTACGGACGCGCGCGCGCGCGCGCGCCCGCGTCTGTGTGTCCCCGTAAATTTTTCTTATAAATACAATCGCGTAGGGAGGGGGCACCGACGGACGCAGTCGGAGAGAAGCGGAACTTCCTCGCGTTGCGATCTAAAAAGGATTTAGAGTTACGAGAGGATAGAACTTAAACGTGAAGAGAATGCAACTTCAACCGACACGCGCGCGCGCCATTGTCTTTTTGCCGATCGACAGGGGAGTGGGGGGAGGAAGGGGAACTTTCGTGAAGTTAATTGCCGGCCACGCTCCCGGCCACGGGCACCAGGACCGACGATAAACTCTTGCGGATCGTCGTGCAAAGTTTCCGCGTGAGAGGAATCGCGTAACAGCGCGCCACGTTTCCGATATACGCGCGGACGTTGTTACGCGGTAACGGCACCCGCGCTCCTAATGGAAGTCCCACATTGACGGCCTTTGATGTGTACCGCTTACGTCCAAACGTTATATATATGCGGCGCACATGTCCACGTGCGGAAACTGCGAACTTAATTTTCCTCGCGAGCCTAATGCGATTAAGCGACGTGCACGTCGTGTCGAATTCAATTGCCGAGAATCATGCGCGCACGCCGGGGGTGCTCCCTTTGCGCCAGATTGTTCTCGCTGCATCTCATTTTAATGCAGGCCAGCGAGATTGAGCAAACTTTATTTGTTTGTAGTTCCGAATTGGCGTCATTAAAATTTGACCGGGTCGTTTGCGAGTTTTGAAAGCCTGAATTGTCGACGAGATCGAGTATACGCGCGAGCACCGTGATATATATTCGTAACTCGAAATCGCTTGTAACGGATCGGACCCTTATCAAAGGATAACTTGCACAAACCGTTAAATCTGTTGCAGGGATCACCGGCGTCTTCAACGAGCCACGATTCGTACCGCAGCCCACCGACGAGCGGAGGAACGGAGGAGGTTCTCGACAAATGAAGTTCGACGGTGAGTGCCTTGTTTCGTCCTGTTTGCGCCTTATCGTCGCTCCGTGTCTCGGGCGTTTTGCCTCGCTGCTACGACCGACGAGATGCGGCAATAGCGGTCTACCGTAATCAGATAGCCCGAAAGCAGCCGGCAGCCAGCGGACTAGCGCGAATTTAATTACCGGGCTGGCTAGTCCCGCGGGGCTCCGAGAAAACTCCCCTTTCTTTTTCGACGAGGGAGGAGACGTTAATTCCATTTCCATCGAAACAACGGTTGCGCACCGCAACGCTATAACCTCGCCCCGCGTTTCCGCTCTATTCATCCGGATCCCCCCCCCCCTCGCGCAAACCCTCATCCTCCACCGCCTCCGGGTGCCTCCAATCCGCGCTTCGTTATTCACGAAGCCCCGGCGGCTCGGGAGTCCTCGGTGCACTTTTTTTCCTTCATATACCCCCACCCCGGTAAATAAATAATGGAGCGGCGGATTGCAAATATCTGTTCGACTGTCGGATGTGAATTATTGCCGGAATTTGCATCGTAAACTCGGTTATCCCGCCGGCTTTCGCGCGCGCGCGTGAGCGCGAGCACGACGCTCCCCTGTAGGAACACCTGGAAACCCTCAAATAAAGGAGCGAATTTCGGGCGGAAGAAGAAATAAGCGAGGGAGAGACGCGAACGAAATTTCGAGGTCGTGCGTTTATATCTCTGTCAACAGCGTTGGCGCGGGTAACATGGAAGCGCTTGTGATTTTTGATTCTGAAAACAAAACGTAGGGAACGGCCGTATTGTACACACGAATTCCGTATGGTATATATTGGTTGTACTTCGCGGCCCTCGCGGAATACCGGGCGCCGAGCGCGGTGCATGTAGGCTAAGCCGATTGGGAATTAAGTGGAGTTACATTACGTGGCCCTCACCGCGCGGGAATTAGGTTGAATATCCAATTCGCGGCCGAGTAGACGGCTCACCTGCGTGATTTGGATTATGAGAATCTTCTTAAAGCCCTGAACAGCCGATCCGTGCGCGCCCGTACCTTCGAGTCGCGCGTGCGCCCGGGGGATAAACATGGGATGGGAAAAAGTACGCGGAACTGTAAGATGAATTCATCCTCCTTCCCAGTGTTCCCGGCGCGGCGCGTCTTCTTTATGTCTCGGGATGATTATCCGTGTAACGATTCACTGGCGTATCATATCAAAGCGAAAGTTTGCTCGTTAAGCCCTAATCGAAATCGCGGAGGTCTGAATCGGTCCCCACAGCGCCTTTTCATCGACAAATATTCCCTGCATGTAGGACGCTTCCACGCCAAGGAAACTACTTTTTATTTATGTGTTCTTTGATCAATTTGAAATCAAACGTTTTCTAGAGCGAAAACGTCGAGGGAAATCAAGCTGCCGCAAGTTATTAATTTTTAATATCAAGTATCTTTGTAAAATATCTTTTAAATTACAAATACACGTTAAAAGCCGTTTGAAGTTAAAAGAAGATAAAAGTTTCACTATCTGTCGCGTCTCTGGAACTTTTGAGAGGCTTACCGTTTCCAATCATTTATTTCGAGATACTGGTCTCGTAATATTTTCAATATATTTAATATTTAATTATAACATTTATATAATTTTAATATATAAAGAAAAATATCGAATATCTAACTAATCTCACTAATAAAAATCCAGTTTAAAAAATTTACATAAAGGATCGCTTGATAGACCTGAAACAGCTTGAATGAATTTTTTATGCAAATTACATTAAAATGGCTAGCTTTAGTAGTATGTTAATTATTTACTTCGAAGCTAGTTGATTGTATTTTTTTGCAAATCAAATCACTTACCACATACAAGTAGGACAATACGTGTGTGATCGTCAATAAGCAAACTTACCTGAAAAAAGAAACAGAAATAATATTATAGATAAACAAATATCCATATAATAATTTAATTTATCTTATATATTAATTTTTAAAAATTATAGATTAAGTAAAATTAATTCGAGAAAGAAGAGCAACAATTTATTATTCTCTTGAAATTTAATTTACTATTTTCAATCTCTTGCAATTCGAATCTTCGGTGTTCTTTTAAGGGAAAAATCAATTTTGAAATAATATAATATTTTGCATGTAAAAAAAGCTAAAAGATGGATCTGGGACACTGCGCACATTTTTATCAATTTTTCTGATACGTTGAAGATGGGTGAATCTGAGCGCAGATTGCGACAAAACGCGATATTTCGTAATTCTCAATGTAAATGGACTTGAGAAACTGTCCGCATTACAGCAGTCGCACTGTATTTTTATTAATGTCGTGAAATTCGCGAGCACCTGCAACGTACGCGTTAATACGTGTGCGACGGTTAGCTTACATTCTCTTCTTTTTTTTGTCGGAAACGTCTCGCGCCGTGACATGTTAACCCTTTGTACCCGGATTACACTTTTCTGCCGCTTGACAGTCAGTTTGAGATTAATTTTTGCGTGTACTCGCTGGCCGTATATACGAATAGCGAAAGAGGATTCCAGAGGACGGTGAGCGAGAAGACAGCAATTTCCAAGCCGATATATATTCGTTCTGTTGCGAACGGACGAATCATTCTTCGAATAGGAGTCTATTCAACATAATGTTGGACACGATTCAAATGGAATGCGAGGATCCTCGCAGAGGTACCGAAATTAAATATGCGAACAAAGAAATATTTCAGCGGAAATGTAACTTTTTAATCATCGTGCTCTGGTCCAATTCTGGAGCAAAACTTTGGCCAACTTATTTATTTTAATTACTTTACTTCCTTTCGGAGAGAAGTTCCGCGCGATTTCCCGAAAATTATTCTAATTTTTCCATCAGTTTCTCCTTGATCTTTAAATAAGACGTTCGCCGTTTCGGCGTTACCGGTTTGTACAATTGAAGAAATTGTGTCGTGTATGATTAAAATTGCAAGCTAAACTCACATCTACATACATAACATACGCAAACATGTACTTTCGTATACATATATATTGGTAGGGCATTTCTAGAGAAATCCTTAGACATTGCAAAACGGACATCTGTTTGTGCATATTTCATCAACTATACACACGACAGTAATAACACATATGGTCTGCGCGACTCAAGAAAATTCGTTCTGTATGCGAAAGGTATAGTGACGTTCTTTTGTAGCCCGTTTTTACGTTCGCTCGTCATAGGCTTGCAAGCTTGGTCATGCTCCAGAAAAGAACCTTCGCGAGGGAAAAGTCGCGGTAACGAAATAGTTTAGCGCAACCGCAATAATTAAAAGCACGCAATTTTCTAACAACCGGCATGATTATATCCGCGCAACGACTGGCGTGTTATAGAATTGTTAAAGTAATTACGGCGGTGCACGAAACGCGAACGATATTAACACATCGCGCGGCATAGCCGACGACGGCTACAGCACAGCCGTCATTGGTCGGCGGTCGTTTCGCATCTCGGAATCGCGTTATCGTCATGGCGGCTACAGCCATTCGCGTATTAATTATATGCAAGATTTGAACTGGCCTAAAAGTTATATGTTTAACCCTCTTATATCCATTTCCATCATCAATGTAGATTAACTTTAATCTCGGTTTAATTTAATTTTTGTCTTTTTCTAGTTCTCAAGAATTAGAAGAAGATGAAGAATAAATTCAACCGAGATTAAAATTAATCTACATTGGTAGAAATGGGCCTTAGAAACTTGCGAGAGGCCGAAGGTTTTAGATGCTTGTATAATTAATGCGAGAGAAAATATCGAGCGGAATTGAAGACCACGCGGGGAAGAGAAATTCAAGTCGCGACGATGACGTCCCCGCGTGATTATTCGCGCGACGTTTTCGAATCGCGAAATTTTTTATCAGCTATATCCGTTCTCCAATTTAGTTTCCGCAAACAGACGCACAGACGTCCTTTGATACGAGAGAAAGAGAGGACGGAGGGGAGCACTGAGCCTGCCGCTGTTGGATTACCGCTACCTGACAAGCTCGTCGCGGCATCCGACCGCGATATTACATTTCCCGCGAAATTCACCATAATACCGCCGCAACGACGTGCAACTTACAATACACAAAATACGTAAAATTGCGTCAAACGATAGCGGAAACCACCGCGCATAAAGAGACACACCGGTTTCTCCGGTGGTTTTCAATCTAACCGGAATAACCATGTATAGTTCGCAGATGAGAGAGTATAGAAAAAAATTGGAAATGAAATGCACGCGCGTTGTGTTTATATAAAGTTATACAACATATATGAAATGAAATACACATACACACATAATGCACTAATAGGTGCCATACTTCTTTTCAGAAATGAAATTCGAAATAAAATGAAATGCATGTACATTCTGCTTTTTATACAAAACTCATAAACAGAACATGCCTCGTGTATACGTTCACGCTCTGCGTTTCTTTCACCCAATTAGTCTCTTCAATTTATCGCGAGAACAGAGAGCAGATCCGTGCTGCGCGCGCGAAGAGCAGTCGCCGAACAAGGGTTCCCAAACGGCCGAACTTAGATGCAATTGCAGATGCAGGGCGCATATATGGGGCGGCGCGTCGGTGCGGCCGCTTCGAACGTGAAAACTTCTGTTTCCGCAACAAAGGAGTGAAAGAGCGAGGGAAGGCAGGGGAGGGGGGAAATCGAGACAGAGACAGAAAGGAAGCGGAGAGGAGGTACGTTATTTCCATTTAAAGTGGGCTTTACAAACTGGGTTGCAATAAACATAGCTCGACAGTTACCCCTGGCTGCCAACCAGCCAGGTTGTGGCTGGTGCAGCCCTCCCCCTCTCCGCCTTCTCTTTCTCTCTCTCTCTCTTTCGCTCATCTTCACCGCATCCTGCATCCCGCATCGCATCATCAACCCTCTTTCCCTTCCGGCCTCTTTCCTCGCTGCGGCTCAGTTACAACTTTAATACCGATGCAAGAGAGTACGTTAGAGCTCTCGGCGTTCGCATGAACTTACATATGCGCTCACGCACGTACGCACGCATGCACGCACGCACCCACGTATGCGCCCACGCATGCACGCGACATCGGCACCTGCATCCTGCCACGCCATCGCAACGCAAACGAGAATTTACGACGCCGGCACCGCTCGTGTATCGCATCGCAGGACGAAATAATACGGCCGGTCTCGGCGCGCGACAGTCTCATTAATTCACCGAGTTGTCCTTACATTTTTCGGCAACATTTTCCCTCTTTTTGTTTTTATTCTGATAAACGGCAAGGTGTAAAGAGACACGGTGTTATGATGAGAAATTGTTACCTCCCATCTATTTTTCTTTGAAAATGTCTAGCTATTTTATAACAACGAAATATTTAATATTTAGTGACGTATCAAAATATATCGAATTAGTTTTCATATGACGATAATTTTATTTCATTGCGAATATTATTTGAAATTAAAATATTTTTAAACGGTTTCGACATTTCGGACGAATGTATTGAAAGTATTGAAGGCTAATTATTATTAAATCGATTGCACAATACGGCCAATGTTACGCTAGTACGACGGTGATTGGTTTTTGTAAACATCCACGACTTTTTCTCAAGAGTTTGAGATATTCAAAAGTTTTGAGAGTTTAAGATTTTTAAATATTCGAAGCAATTAGCGTTCATACGTTTGATACGTTCGAAAATTTTTCAAAGAAGAATTCGAATTCTCCGTAATAACCGGTTTATTACGGAATCATACTATGTAATAATCTTCTTGACACACGAGTGGAGACCGGCTCTCATGAACTTGCAGCGCAGAGAGCGATACTCGCTACCCCATGTAGACACAGATGAAAGGGGAAAAGGGACGATTCCGCGGCGACGTCTGCGTCAGATCCTTCGTTATTATGGCCGCGTCGCGATAAAAAGTGAGACAGATGGGATGGTGTGCTCAGTTCGAAACGTGCTGAAGGGCGACGGCCGATATGATGTTTTTCACGCACGAGCCCGGCTCTCGCGCAGCGAACTTTTCACAGGGCGGTTCTCGCGCGGATTTGCATGCTCAGACGCCGCCGCCCCGACGTCGCACCCTTCCCCCCCCTTCCCTCTCCGCCGCGCAAAAGCACCCTCGACTACGTAAAGCGCGTTATTTTAAGCGCATGTGTGTACCCTAATACAATATGCGCTCGTGCATCTTTCATGAAACGTGTGCGACGCGCTCGGCCAGGTTTATTCGTCTCGCGCGCACCGCCAAGATATGTACCACACATGTGGGGGTGCATATTCTCAAACTATACTATATAATTTATTCTTCGTTGCACTATTCAAATAATCTCTATGACATTTTCTTAATTGTGCAAAAGAAGATTGTTTCGAGATGGAGAAAGTTAGAGTATCGAGGTGCTTTTTCGACATAGATATACACGTTATTCCACACGCGAATCCTTTCTCGTTAGTCTGAGGTTGTCAGTTCATCTTAAAATATCATTATCAAATATATATATATATATATATATATATATATATATATAGGTATATATTCTACACAAGTGGAATAATTTAAGATATAATTTAAGTCGATTTCTAGGATTTATACAATTTCCTGCATGTCGTGAAATGTTAATACATCGATAGGAATGTGTTCAAAGAGGTTATTGACACTTCTGTCTGTACTCGTCTAATCTTGTTAACCAACATAAATATTTATATTTATTTTATTTTATTTATTATATTTATATAATATATTCTTGATGACACTGGCTATTTGCAGGAAATCAATAGCCTTGCAATGTTTTAATATTTATACGTTCGTCTGTATCGCGACTTCAAACAATCTAACTCGGCCGAATAAATATAGATGGATATTTAATGCAATAAATATTTTACATGTTTTATTCGCGAAAGAGTGCACGCAAATTTCTGATCGTGGGCCTTTAGGTCTTGCGTCCGTCCACGGACGCATTCTTACATTCGCAGCACCTGTCTCGACATTGCGTGCGTGCATCCCGCCATTCAACCTTACCTAATTTAATCGGCCACGTCGCCTTCCCCGTGACTATACTGCGAAACAGACTGTAGAGTATAGAGTCTCGGTTGTAAAAGTAACGTCGATCTCGGTGGAGCTGGGGCGTCTCTCGGCGTCTCTCATTTACGTTTTGTGACTTGTGCACACAGTCGCAATAATTCACGGACGGTGAGATGCGCGACATCCGGCGCTCGGTGACGCTCAAGTTACGATCCCTTCCCTCTGTCTCGTACAAGTCATAGCCCAGACAATCCGAAGGTTGCCAGATACGTGCTGCATCCACGTAACTGTATTGTCTCACCAGCTGGTACAGCAAGGGGGGAGGGAATGCCAGCGATGAAATGGACGACTTTCATGCGGAGCGACTGGCAATATTGTGCTTATACACAAAGTCGCATGATTGATCCTGAACTTTTTAGCATTTTTCTTTTAAAATAGTATAGAAAAGCAGCAAAGATGTACTTAGTAGACAATTTAATTACAGATATTTTGACATCTTTATTTAAACCCCTTTAGTTAAACTCGTCACTATAAAAATTAATGCAGAAGTGAAACATCTCGCATATATATTTGACGCTAAATATTTCAATAAATTATATATCTTAAGTTTATTTAACTTAAAATTAAATGAGAGATGAATTAAATGAGGCTCCATTAATAATTGAAGAAAGTTGTATTAGTATTGCAGTTTGCATATCTTTTTATTGGTATTTAATGTTTATCTGCAGCTAATCATTCATAATTCATTGAATAAGCATTTACAAACAAAGTGGTGTTTGTAGTATTAACAGTGTTTGCACGAAGGCGGAAAAATAACATTATAATTTGATTCCAAATGGAAAAATTGTACAAGAAAAAAAATACAGCGTCGAAAAAGAGGAATTGCGATGTGTGAACGAATCATTCTACCCTTTTTTTTCGCGGTGAAAATTTTGGTTCGACAACCGTGTCGCTGCGGTCTTTTTTATGATTGCGTCCACCGGCATTTAAGAAACATTTCACGAAAAAGCCCTTACTTTCCGCGCGTTCCATGAATTCGCCAAGAGAAAGAGCAAAATTCTCACCATCAACGAAAAGAGAAACGAGAGAAGAGCGTCGGTCCTAATTTATACGGTATTAAATTAAAGAAAAAAAAACACGCGCACCAGACACGTGCCTGAGTGTACATGGTGTACCTTAATAGCTACATTTTCGACGAACACGGAGCGAAAGCCGCGATCATTTATTTTTTTTTTCAAGCAGACTTTAATTGGAAGAGAAATATCGTTACGTGCGTCGATGCAGAAGTCCCGTATGATAAATACGCATGGTATAATATGTCATTTTTAATTGAATCCGCGGTACTTAAGCGACGGACTTTTAATTTGATCACACGCACGCGATGCCGCGCGCGGAGTCGCTGCGCGGCGCGCGCCATAAATCTCCCTTACATCCGACGCATAAGTAATGCCGCCGCTATCATATTTACGTAATTATCCCACCCCCTCGGTTCTCGCCACCCCCCGCGAGCTGGCTTTATCGCGCTCTGCCCGTAACGTCCGATTATACGTTTTAACGTGCGAGATCCTTCGAGTCGCGGCGCAATTTCTCAGCGGAGAGCCGCGAGGTAGAAACTCCGCGTCGTCGATGCCCGGAAAAAAGCAAAGGAGAGAAAGAGACGAGATGTGCAAGAGCGCCCCGGCAATCCCCACCGGAAATTTTAATACTTGAAAAGCGCCGGCGCCTCCGCCGTAAACTACCGGCCAGTCTAGCGTGAAACTTGAATGGCGGGCGATTGACACTACGCCCCGGGACGAAGTGCGCCGTAAAAGCGGCTCGAATGTGCTTCGGGAATGCGTCTTCTTACACTTGAAGTTTGGCGGACGGGCGAACGAGTGTCCGCGTACTTGGCCGGCGGGCTTGCAGGCTTCCTCCGGAGTAAACTTTTAAGTATCGCCCACAGGGGTGACGTATACTAAGGCGGCTGCAGAGCGCCGCGCTGGAACTTTACGACTCGGACCTTCGATCTCGATTGCAGATCGTACGGCATAACTCTCCGGGTCTCCGACACGATTCTGAATTTCATATATATATATATATATATATATACTGACTTGCGGCAAGTCGCTCTACAATTCCAGTTTTAAAATTTCTATATTCGAATAATTTTTATTTAACCTTTGACCATGAATGCGGAATTGCACGCGTGAAATGCGATTGAAAAACGTAAAAGTTCTTTTGACAAAATCAATGCAGATAAAAATTCCTGTCTAATAATGATGCACAAAATAGAGGTATTGTAGTGGCATTTCTTCTCAAAAGATTATTTAGAAGAAAGTCATTGTAGTGGCGTTTCGATTCAAAGAATCGATTAGCGAAAAATCTATAATAATGGGGCGTATGTAGTATAGCCCCAGTAGAAGATTAATATATATAATATGCGAATTCAGATAAGAGTAACTGAATAATATCTATGTATATCGTGCATTATATACTGAGATACCTAAATAACGTACGCAAGTATCGGCAACAATAGTTTGTTCCTCGGCTAATAACTCCCATAAAACTATCGAGAATAACGGAGAGAGAGAGAAAGAGAGAGAGAGAGAGAGAGAGAGAGAGAGAGAGAGAGAGAGAGAGAGAGAGAGAGAGAGAGCTGTTTTGGGATATAAATTCATGGCTCTTCCCGATTCGCGAAGCTCGGCCGCACGCGAGATTTGTTGCGCCCCTCTGGGACGCATCCTATTGTACACTGGGTGGACCTGTACGGTCGCGATAAAACGTTGGCGATTATTGCGAACTCGCCGCACGCGCGGGTTATAATTCAAACGTACGTGCGAGTAGCGCGACGGAGCGCCTGCGTGTGCGGGACCTCGAACGAGCTACGAAAAGCCATCAAAGCAATTCCGAGACGTTTTCGTTCGGAATGCGGTCCGTGGGAGAGAAAAACGCGGTCGATACACGGCTGATTTCCAGGTTCGCGCCCCCGCTCTCGGTTTCGCGAGAGAGGGTTCGTATAGCGCACGAGAGTCGAGTCGCGCGGCACACATGCACCCGGAGTGAGCTGCGACCCGTAAAATCGCACGTTTCCGCGCAAATGCGCGCCGGATATTTTTGTTTCGCCGCCAGGTAGAACGGGCGCAAGGAAGAGCGCGAAGAGGAACACGACGGGCGATCGATTGCGCGACTCTTCGTTATTTTCAACCTCAACGCCTCGGCGAATCTCAAGTTTATAAGTTTTAAACTTGATACTCGTAATTGTATTTACATTTCAACGATCTCTATCAAGTCAAACGAAATTTATCTTAAAAGTCTACCACCGTTTTTAGATCACCGTTTCTTGCGAGCTCTTTCTTAAATGAAAAGATGAAGTTTTTCCGTCACACATTTTTGCTTTCGAAAAATACGACAGACGTAATTTTCATTTTTGAATACGGATCATGATTGTTGAATATATATATATTTTTGCTAATAGATCGCAAAACGACCTGGAAAATAGGTTTAATATTCTTCAGGGGGATTTTTCAGGTCCATTGTTCTTGCCGTTTCGCTTCGCGACCGTCGCAATAGAGCGAGAGTGCTTCGAGAAGCGCATCTCGCAATCCGGAAAACTGTATTTTCCGGCTGTGTTTTTGTTTACTTTTTATCCCTCGTGCGGAACTTTTGTACAACAAATGCGTGCGCGAACGGACCGCAATGTCATCCGAAGAATAGAAGAAGTTGCATGATTGTTCCAGGAAAACTGGATTTAGAAAAATCTCGCGCAAGGAAAGGAACACTGCGCGAATAGAGCTAACATAAAAGTCCATTTATTCTCTCAAAAATATATAATTTAATGTTTCAGAAAAATTAAATGTTTGCATTGAAATCAATGATGCAAGAGAACCGCTAAAATTTAATGCAGGTGTGCTTTGTCGAAATAATTAATATTTTGTTTAACATCTATTAAAATATCAAACTGTTCAACGTAGTTTAATAATGAAGTTAGAATTATTTTTATCTTATATTAAATTCATACAAAAAATATATATATTCATATAAAATATGTTGTATTTATAACTTTTTATTAGTTTGTATTATGTATCATATATGTTATATTACATGTTCTCGTCCCTCTCTCTCTCTCTCTCTCTCTCTCTCTCTCTTTCTCTCTCTCTCTCTCTCTCTCTCTCATCTTTATCTACGTTCAAATCGCTTGCTCTGTTTTCCTCACTTGCACAATGCGCTTTGTGATACCTCTTTGTATGTTTGCCTACACTTTGGATAATTCTGCGCTTTGATTCGCGGAATATAAACGATTCTGGGGAAGAGACTAACAATTGTCGAAAGTAACTCGCCACCGGGCAACTATTTACCATCGTCACAAAAGAAAAGCCGTCCTGCGGGAATCGCAATGCGCATTAAGCGGTTACCGCGGCATATTTCATTGCAAAATTAACCTCGCGGTGGTATCTCGTCGCTTTGCCGAGTGGAGGGGAAAAAGCCCCGGACGAGAGCGTATCCGCTTTAATAAAAATGAAACGAAATCGTGTGGTAGCAAATGGACTTGTAAGTACCTTTTCGTCGAAAATACCGTCAGCGTATTTCTGCCGCGGTTATCATCATCGTAAACAGACCGTTTTTCGTTGCACTTTTTTATCTATGAAAATTATTTAACTTTGCTCGTTTGCTCTTAATTATCAGAATAATCGGAATGTACGAAGACATATGCAGTGCACTTCGGATCGCCCTCCTCCAAGTAGGCCACTATTTGCGATATAGTTACAATAGCGGTCGTACAATAACGGGAGTGGGAGTATCAGCTTAATGCAAGTGAAACTAGATAGCGATAAAATACGGCCAACGGAAGCTGCAGAGTATTCTTCGCGGTTCTGCAAATATTTCCTCCCTGAAAATTTCTCGCTCCCTGTGTTCCCTCCTCCTTTTCTCTGCTTCTCTCTATATCTCTCTCCCTCTCTCTCCCTCTCCCTGTATCTCCTCTTATTTTATCGTTTCTCTGTCTCGCCCTTCTTGATCGAGTCCGTGAAAAAAACGATGCGGAAGAGGGAACCGATATCGAATATGCCGCAGATGCCGCGGCGCTTTTTACCCACCTTTTTCCGATATTAACCGATTAAACATTTACCGTGGATTTTAAAAGGCCGCGGAAAAATAGCCACCGCCGCCGCCGTTGCTGCCGCACTTTCGTTCTTTCAGCTCTCACCCTGGCGTCTTTTTTCATATAATAACTTCATAAGCAGGGCGAGAAAGTCGAGGGATAGCCCGATGAGACGACTTAATTAAAAAAGCACGGGGGCTGCCGCGCGCAGATTACGGGCCGAAATAGATTCGCATATTAAAATATAAGCCGTTTACGCGAATGCTTTTTAATTCCCGCTCGTAACAGCACACTCTCGCAGGAATGCCGCGATGTTAATTAGTCCTAATGAAGTGAACCTAATTGCGCTGCATCGAGTCGCTATCGTTCTCTGTTTTGTCTCTTTCTCTCTCTCTTTCTCTCTCTCTCTGTCTCTCCTACACCCCATTTATCGTATTGCGTTAAATTATATTTGAAAAAGGTTTTATAAAAGAGAAATATACTAAATAAACTTATACGTATCGTTGATACGAATTCATGTTTTTAATATCTCAGTCAAATAATATTTTTTTTTTATTAAAAAAATTCATTTTTTAATATACCATTCTTCAAATAATATTATTTAGATTCGCCGGAAAACTAGTTCACGTATGCATTAATAATTTTGACGCAACAAAGGATGTTAATGCTTCATCGTACGCTGCGCTGTAGGAGGTGGGGGGGGGGGATATGTTTACTAAAAAGCGGCGCAAAAATTGCGCGCCGATAAAAACTAATTGCACAATTTTTGCAGACGTGACGGCTAGAGCAAAATGTTAACAGATAATTTTTAATACGTAGCGCAAATTGCCGTGCAGCGCGCGCCCGGAAGTCCTGTAAGTTGATAATAGCCTTGGGAACAATAGCCTTTTGTGTCACGAGCAAATCCTCTTATTAAAAGCCACGCTTGCGCTACAAGAGTCGAGGAACGAGATAGTAACAAACGTACCGACTCGTGCTCCAGACGTAGAAAGTAAACATTCGCAGGACTGGCTTGTATGCGGTAGACATGCATATAATTAACTGTTGTATTTAACATCTTTCCGACGTAGATAGACAGCTACAGAGATGAATCATCTATCTTATCACACCTATCGCAAGTTTTTTAAAGTTTCCTTTAAAGACTTTCATTTTTTTTGAAAGAATTCCGTCCCTCCCTTTCAATTATCAATAAAAATTGTCGTCTATCTACAATATTGACATTTTTCAAAGACTTAGGATTTTTAATTAGGCAAAATCGTGCAATTTAACAACAACAATAAGGTCGCGCCGTTACCTTCCAATCTTCACGTCCAATGTTAACCTTAGAGATACCTAGTGGAGTCCTTGGTTGGTTAAAGAAGTGTTACCCCTCCGGCAACTTCGCGAGTCCCGGCGTTTCCGCGACTGGAAGAGTGCGCGTTGAAAAAATAAAATTCGCGGTGTGTAATCTCCGCTTTCGTGCTCGTAAAAGGAACCCAGGGGCGGCGGGGTGCCGGTCTGACTGATGGACGGTCGTGAAGTACTCGCGCCGGGTTGAACGAAGGGTCAAACGAAAACACACACGGAAGAGACCGGGCAGCCGTGTCGCGCTGTCGGTTTCCGTGCCGGCGAAGCGAGCCGCGGATTGATCGCCGGCGAACCGCACGAGATTGATCGCGCCGTGTGTTCCTTGCGTTTACAACGGCAACACCCTGCGCCGCATGCGAGAATTACGGGAGCGGGTGACTCCCGTCCGGCGTGGATTTTGCCCATATTTTCTACGTCGTATTTGACAGTGTCCAGCTGCTACGTTGAAAGGAAATTCGCCGTTGCGGGAAAACCGTCGCTGCATAACGAGATTCGATACGAAAACGATCGAATCTTGTTCAATCGTAATCAATTATTCCATAAACACTTGTGTTTAAATTTGATAATAATAAGTGGCCGCTTACGGGTGCCGTAAAGAGAAGAATCTCGCTGAGTAAATTCTCTCATAGATTTGCAATTAAAAATTGCAATCTTCTATTTCAGTAAACTCAATTTCTTTATTACAGTGAAACTGTCGCTGCTTGAAATTAGCATTAATTTTTTGTTGTAGCGATTCTACAGAAAAATTTTCGGTAAACAAAAGTATATTCGTATTCTTTTTTTTTTTGCTATGCATCTAATAATCGATAGAATTTTCTACAAATAGTTCAAAATATGCGCCAGATGACCTTTTCCCCATATATAATATCCATTCAGTTCGGCCGATAATTTAAATTAGGACGAAAATAGTCTCATATACGAAATAATGGCAAAACGATAATGTGCAAGACTATTGCAAAATGTAACAATATATATGTACGTAAGCCAGAGAGCGCGGTGCTATTATCGCAATGCCGTCATACCGACTGTAACTCATCCCCGCTTGCACTTCGCCGGTGTGCGCTCGACTGCAGCAACTGGCTGGCAACGGCAAGATAACAAGATATGTGCCTCGAATCGCTAATGACGTAAGTCCAAACTTGGCAAAGCGCATCGAAACGGAGACGCGAAGGTGCGCAGCAACAAGGCAGGAGGCGAAGGCGGGAAATGGCGAGGGGGATGAGTGGTCGGTTCGCTGCTCCGGCGAAATCAGCGATGTGGGTCAGCCTTTGATACACCGTCATATCGAGCGAACAATTAAATTGGAAACCCGCGTCGGCGGGCCCGGGGTCGCGCGAGGCTTAACCCGATTTCAGCAGCTGGCGCGGCGGTGGGCGACGCTTAGATATATATTCCTGTGACCGTGCATATTTTATACCGGGTGAGGAATTGAAGTCCGAGCGTGAGAATCGAAGCCGCGAGCGAGCGAGTGCAGAGGCGACAACAGAATCGCAGGGAATTGGTGGAGATGGCGAAGTATTGCGGCTGGCTTGATAAGGGGACGCGATTAATTCCACGTTGAAAATTAATTGCCGACACTCGTCCCCCGCGCCCGTCCGCGCGGATACGGGGTACGTGCCCATTGTGTGCAGCGAGATATCGCGATTCATCGCGACGTCCGGCCATCCGCCGCGGTAAGTTTCGCCGCATCACCGCGTTGATAAAGGCAGCGGGCAGCCGGACTAATTTTTCAGAGAGCGTACGTGTTTGTGTACGTGTGTGTGCGCGCACAGAAAAAGATGACACTCCGGTAAAAGCGGCCGCTTACGGGTGCCGTAAAGAGAACTTTTTCTTTTTCTCGCACGCCGGGTAGCGCAATTTCGCACGCTTGCAAAAGTGCACGCCTACGTTGTTTGCAGGGAACACACGCGCCAGAGGTAATGAGTCATGTAAATTAGAATTGAAAGTGAGGCGGCGACGAGAGGACGTGTAAGCAAAACATTTTGAGGCGAATACGTTTAAAGCTGTCGTTTCGTCTTACGGGATATTTGAAGGCAATTACGATTGCGTTAATAGAATCGCAAAATATATCTCTGTATATATTTTCGCAAAATATTTACTTTACGTATATTTTTAAAGCATAGACTCTTTGCTTATATATTTTATGTGATTCCATAGGCTTATCGATTTACTTTTTTCCAATGAGTTTTCGTAATCTTTATGTGTGAATCGTAATTAATATAAAAAAACTCGTATTTCCCTTAATACAAAATTCTCATTTTCGCATTTTCGAGGTAGCATTTTCAAGGATTTCATTCTTGAACTGAAATAAGAACGTCTATCGGTATTTAAAGCACGGATTTTTTGCCCTTCGACGTTGCCGATGGCGGAAGAACGAACTCTCTCCACAATCCCGCTTAAATTTCCAATTAAGATTCCTGTCCGTGCCGGGCGGAAAAAAAAGCGTCGTCGCCGGGGCGACGTAAGAACGCGGCTCGCGCGTGTTCGCGGGAATTCAGCGCGGAAAAGAGCGGCAAAAAGACTTCGTCGCGGCGTCAGCAGGAACGCTCGTCGAGTTATTTCTCTAACGAGCTTGAAAGACAATAGGGGTTATAGCTCTTCTGTAATCCGGTTGCCGAAGCGTCCCGTGTCACCCTCTCAAAGGCCTTTTACGCGTGCTCTTGTAATTAGCGGCTCGCGAGAGAAAACGGTTGGCTGCGCAGGCAACCTCCGCCGTATAGCCCCACGACAAGCGGAATATCCCCGGGATTTTCTCGTTTCCTTCCCGCGTGTCGCGCGTCCCTTCGGAAAGTAGGAAACGACCGACGCGGCTGGTGGCGAACGTCGTGGAATCAGAACGGATGCCGAGTGACCGAGATAGAAATGAAAAATACACAGTAATACATTTTGCAAAAGAGCTTTCAGAAATGTCACTTTTAGAACGCTTAATCCTCTGCTCGTACCACAAATCTCGTTAAGCTTTTGGTTACTATGAGGTTTACGTGACCTTATTTTTGAAGAAGGTATATTCTTCGGCCTCTTTCATTTCCCAATTTAACGATAAATAACGGCGACAAGCGAAAAGTTGTCATTATCGTCAAGGAGTTTTGCAAGCACGCTAATTGTTATTTCAATAGTTTTCTCGTCGTTAATTTCACACAGTAATAATTGCATGTCTTGAACGTGCAGGATATTGTAATACACGATATTTCAAATGCTAAATCCTCTCTCTCTCTCTCTCTCTCTTGCTTTGTCGAAGTTTCCGAACACTTTACATGCTGGTCTCGCTTTTCGTCCGTGATAGCCCAGTTTAACTCGTTGTACTAACGTCTATGGATCTCCGGGCACCTTGTTACGACGAGATACTCGATGAGAAGATACGATATCAAAAGTATCAAATTACTCGGCAAAGGAAAGACGTGCCCGTAATAGCAGACTAATCAACGAGAAGTGACAAAAAGAGATAACATTATGATGTAATATAATATTTGGCAATATTCATTCGAACCTAATTCTAATAGTGCGACTGTTCCCCCGACATCATGCTCGACCGGTTTCGCGCGTCTTCTAATTGCTGCCGCGTTACTGAAAAACTGCGAAAGATTTATGCGCTGCCCTTTTCTCTCTTCCTCCTCCCCCTTTTGTGCTTAATAACCGCAGATACGAAGGAGGAAATTGATGGAAGTGAGAGTAAAAGCGTGCAATTACGACGATGGTGGGTAAAATAATAATCGTTCGCCGACGCGACGGGGAGAAATACAGCGATTGTCCGATACGCTTAAAGCGCGAACAACGGGCGGCAAAGAAAAGCGCGGGGAAGATGTGGATGTGTCTTTTGAAATTGAAAATTTATTTAGCTATTAACTGAAAAAAATCGATTAAAAATGTAATTTTTTTTTTCTATATATCCAATAATGTAACTCTAAATTGCCGAAAGATTTCCTAATCGGCATGCGACAGCTCCCGCGAAGTTTATCCGACCGACTTACAGTGGAGACGCACTGTACGTAATGCTGACTAATCTCCCCTGATTAACTTTTCGATTTTTCGCTCGCGATCGTTGAGCAATCAGTCCTCACCGGTGCCTTTTTATCGGCACCTGAAATGTCGGCACGATGCGCGCGCGCGCGCTAATAAAGGATCCCTTTCGCATATCCACGTGAAAGGCTTTTCCCATAGCCGCGGAAACAATGATCTATTGTCTGCCGATACGCAAAAAGAGAGATCAAAAAGCGCGGGCACTGGATACACAGGGTGTTCTAATCCGTTATTGTCAAACGTTTTCGATAACAGATCGAAATCAATCGAAAATAAAAATATCTTTCATGATCAATTTATATGTTACGAACTTGTATCCTGATATTTTTGTTCACGATAAAAATAAATTTATCTCAGAATTGCTGCTTCTAAAATATTTTTCATATAATGAATATATTTTCAGCACAGAATTGTTTTTGATATGCAATTTTATGAATAATATTATTTATCTCTTGCAAATTAAAATCTCGTATTTTTCATATAATAATTTAAACAATTTAATAAGCAATTTGAATAATATATTAAACACGATCCCAATGGCACGACGTTTACCTTTAACGGTAAATCCAGCTAATTGTTCAACTTTTAATATCTTCGTAACTAGGCCGATCATCTCAAGTTCTCGTCGAGTAAAACCGTTCGCAAATTTGTCCAAGTATTTGTCATTAAAATATCTTCCGGTAGCGGTGGGTCACCCCGTAGAAGCTACCGATCGGAAACCGGGGGAAAATGAAAGTTCGGTCTGGTGGGAGCGGCAAGAGTGAAGGAGGGAGGGACGAGAGGACGAGCAGGCTCTGCAGAGAGGATAAAATAATTTCCGGAACGTCGGAATGCGGAGTACTCCGATGGAAGTGGCGTCCTGATCGAAATCCGGGACGAGAGAGGACAATTATTGACGCAGACTAATTTCACGAATCGAGCAACGCGGCAACGTCGAAAATAAAAGAGAGGAGAAAGAGAGGAAGAAGATAGAGTGGAGAGATCCCGAAGAGAATGGCAGCTATCCCGCCGATTTTCGCGAGGGGGATGAGTAATTGAGAGAGCCGCGTCTCTTTTTCGGATCGGCGGCTTTAAAACGATCGATTATCTTAAAAATGTATTTCCCGTCGAATTATATTTTCTCCTCTTTCTCTCTCTCTCTCTCTCTCTCTCTCTCTGTCTTTCTCCGTCTTGCATTAACACTTTCTTCATTCGTAGACTAATCGGGATGATTCGGGGCCATTCTAATTTCTCGAAATATTTTCAGAATGATGTTTTTTAGATACTGTTGGATTTTCAAAATTTGTTCTAATGTGACTAATTAAGAGTACTTACGTTATAAAATACGACAAAATTGCTAGAGTTTATTGCACGGTTTATCGCGAAATGTTACAGCTTGATAGACTGTCTATAGACTTGGCGTTTTAATTTACAACCTCGTATTTTGCTCATAACTGAGCGGAATCGGTTTTTAAAGTCTGATTTATCGCGCTCGTAGGAATACCGATCTATACCGACCCCTCTCGCTCCGCCGTAGAGCACGGTAGAGCCACGTGAACGAAACGATAGCAGCATTAATGCAATCAGGTCAACGAGATCGGGGAGATCGTTTATATTCGCTCGTGAATGCGGCATACGGCGGAAGAATCGACGGGATAAGCCCCGGAGCTTACGCTCTCCCGTCGAAATCGCAAGGATCTAGCCCCCCGGCAAGGAAGCCGTTCGCTGAAAATTCACTCGCACGGGGAATACGAACAGGGAGAGCTGCAGGCGTGGAAGGAGGGAAGTGTGCGAAAGCAGCGGGACGCGGAGGAGAGGCGGCAAGAGTCTACATAACCCGAACCAGTCAAGTGTCATTTTGACGACTGTCAACAGCGATCGCGATTTCGCGATGGTAACAGTCGGCTTTCGCTCGCGCTCCGCGCTGAGGACGGACGTGACAAGCAGTCGTGATATTCCGAGAATCTGGCGCCTTGGATATCCCGACGAAAGAGAGGGTGAGAAGGGGGGCAGAGGGAGGGGGGAAGGAGAAGGAAAAGGAGAATGCGCCGAGGTGGATAGAAGACCGAGAGCGGGATCCTTGAGAACGTCTTCGCGACGTTCTCTCGCGGCGTCCTCGCTCATGAGGATGCTGGCTTATGCTATTCCATACAGGCCGCGCGCGCACGCTACCAGCCAAGCACAACTCCGCAACGCGCACTCCTGATTCAACAAAAGCGAGCGACTGACGTTCAAATCCGCCAAAATTGGATTTTAACAAGCACCCTATACCCACCTACCCGTCCGCGAGATGCGAGAGGCTATATGCAGGCGTACGCCCGTACGCGACCGTTCAACGTTCGGAATAAGGCGGCGCGGGTGCAACGCGAGCTCTCAGCTCGCGAAAACAACGAAATTTCGCGCAAACGGCTTTGCCGTAAGTATAAGATGAGAATAGAAATGAGAGAAGTACAGAAGAAAGACATCTCCTCTGTTTTTCTTTCAAGAAAGTCTTTTGAAAGCTTACAAATACTTATACATAAAAGAAACAATGAAAATATCTGTTTTACGAGATAATAAGATGCGATAGAAGAGACACAACAATTTTGACGTGAAAAATATTTCGAGTAACTTAATTACGTGATCTATGATTGCCAGACTTTTCGGGACGTTCGCAAAACTTTCGGGGACGTTGGACGCAAGAAAAAGTCACGGGTTCTTTCCGTTGTTATTGTTGTTGTCGCCGGTCGTTGAACTTCCGCAAGCCTATATCGTCACATAACGCGGGTACGTGCGGCGACACGTGGACGACCGGCGCCAGCGGCGCGCGGCGCAATGTGCGCCAGAGCGCGTGACGCGATTTTAATCGGCGCGATTTGCATCGCTGCGTTTTCGACGCACGCGTGACGCGCCCGAGCTCTCGGCGGCCATATAAATGCTAATGGTCCAGCGACGTGGCCGGATTCACGCGCCGTGTCCCGGTTACACGTTACCGTCGCCGTGTCGCGCGGCGCCGCGCCGCTTTCATGTCATAATCCGATTCGCCATGTGTTGCTGCCCCGAAGCAAGCGGGCCCCGCGCGCGCGGCAAATGCACGCGGGGTGCAACGGACCGCCGCGCCGTCCTCGCCAATTCAACTAGCCCGCCCGTTACAATTAGCAAGGCGCGATTGTTGGCACAATTGAACACATACCGTTGCTTGTCCCGTTGCATTTAACAGCTCACCCGAATAGTTTAAGCGCCGTTCTATCAAAGCAACTCGATATGGGATATTCATCGTACGATTACGGCGGCGCTATATGTCTTTTAACGACGAAGAAAATAAGAAACGACTTTGTAATGAGAGTAAAGTAACGATGTCATGAAGTAAAAACGAAAATCTTAAATCTTTAAGTACTATTAATTGATGATTAACTTAAAGTAATCTTCTTTATTTCATCTCGAAATTTTAAATCGATAGTACCTAAGTTCTTTTTCTTTTTTGAAAATTCGTTAATTTGAAACTTGAAATATTTTTTGAAGTTTGTCTTTAAATGTCCTGCATTAAAAGGTATCATTAAAAAAATGTGCCAATTTTTATATTTTTATATTCTTATCTTTTTGATGCCCTTGCGAGATTCGTGTGCTCGTTTCAGTACACAGCGTCGGCGCTGTTTCGACACAAGCATTCCGCCGCTCGGCGTACGAAAGCTAACGTCGTCACGTAGGGCCGTTACTTAGGCGAAGCGATGGATATTACGGCGCGTTTCCGGTAACGGGTAGTATCCAGGACGGCGCGATATATTTTCCCGTGGATGTGTCGCGCGCCGCAGTTCCCCCTGGCAAGTCGAACGAAATGGCCGGCGCGTCGGCATCCCTCTTTCCCGATATCGGTCGCGATGGTGGATATACACGGTGTACCAACAACACCATAAAATACCGACGGCGCGCAAATACCTTCTTGTCGCGTCACGGGGTGGAGAGACGGGGTGCACGTACACCAAGAGACGAACGTCGCGTCGGGCATAAATTATTGCCGAGCGTTAATTCACCCCCTCGGTGGCGGCGATTTGTCTGCCCGCGAGACCGCAAGGTCGGAGACACCGCCCGAGATGAGCCCTTTTTTGCTGTGACTGACTCTTGGAATCTCTCGCGCGATCGAGAGAGCAAAAGAGAGAGATCTCGCGCGAATACGCCGCGGTGAGAAAAAATTACGGGGGCGGACGTCTGGGGAGAAGAGGCAATCGTGGCCAAATGTGAAAAAAATTCCCTCCAAATGTGCTGCCAAATGTGAAAGAAGTCCCTTTTTCGCACCGTGCGTACGACAACGTCTTATCTTTTAGGACGCTAACGACCACCGGTCTTCTTATATAACATAAATGTAATAATTGATCGATGAGTTAGAGTACACATCAATTAGATAAATGCCTCTTCGCAAAAAATAAAATTTCAGATATAGATGTGAAAAATATGAACGCGAATAAAAATGCGAACAAAGTACGAAATTTTCATTGTGTGATGGAAATTTTTTTTTATTGTATGGCTTTTGACCGACGATGAATCTGCTTCGGTTCGCCGATGACGGACGGGCAGCCTTGACACCGGAGAAACGTCAGGGTCAGCAACGCCGATCACGATCGCGCGAGCAAGGCGAAACTCACTTAAAACTCATTGCCATCAATGCTTACGCAAACGCTTTTTACGCCTCAGCTGCTTCGCGAGCGGTTGCGTTCTTGAACGCGAGGTAACTAATGCGCGGGATAATCGCTGGGATAACGAGATTCGTGGAATCTCTTTTCCGACTGAATTGCTCTGACGCCGCGCCGCGACTGGTTGGATCGTCCCCATTTAACAAATTGAGTTGACGATGATGTCACTGAAAATTATGCCAATCGCGCACCAGACTCGATAACATCGAATGCCTATGCAGAATCGGAAAGAACACGCGGGCGGAGTTGACGTCTTAAATTTAAAAAAACTCGAGATTATCGAGAAATTTTTATGTTCGACCATTACGGCTGTATTACCGCAATCGGATCTCGTTGGAATTAAACTGTTACGTGTTCATCGAAATTAGTAGGAATAACGATTGCTAAATAGAGAGTTCGAAAAGACTGATGTTTTTAATAGAAATTTCACGCCGGATCTTTTTTTTTTTTGACAATGGTCTCTCATTGAAATGATTTTATTAAAACGCTTTCGAGAGCGGCGATACAGCCGCTCGTGTATTATACCAAGTGGCCGTAATATGAGCTCCCTTTCCATCGCGGTGAAATTTTCAAACGTGGACCGTTGCAAATGTTATACAAAACGTTCCGTTCAACGAGGTGGAATACGATCGGCGAATTTCACCGTTAACCCTCCCTCTCTCCTCCCTCTCTCTCTCCTCTCTCTCTCCCCACCCTCGCACGCCTAGCTGACGGCTTTTGCTCTTTCATCCCCGCTCATATCGCTCAAAATTTTCCTGACGTTTATGCGCACAAATGGCATCGTACACACGAATCCGGCGTAATGTAATCGCTCGAACTTCCACGTCCCGCGCTCGAGATTGACGTTTCGACGGAAATGGCATTTTTCATTTTCAAAATTCTGTTTCATTCGATTCCGTCACGCCCCGCGAATACGGAGGAATGCTTTATTTGCGAAATTTTTCGCAAAATAAACACAATAATATAACGAGATAACGATAAAAAATTCGTCGGTGACGTTAGCTATAGTTTGTCAATTCTCTTCTGTACAGAATATCATACAGTCGAAAGTTTACAAAATTTCCAATTTATGTAAAGTCAGTGAAATCAGACGACATTGAAATACCAATTCGTTGTACGTTAAGATATTCAATTCAATTTTCTAATTTCTCCAATGGGAATCGACACCGGAACAGCATTTTGAATGATATTCAAAGAGGAAGGCACAAGAGGCGTAAACACGCGTGAATTTGAGCCGAGAGGATTTTTGTCAGGGGGCCGTCCAAGATGAATCTCAAAGGAACACTTCTTTACCGTCGTTGGCGCAGTGGTTATCGATTTGAAAGGGATGGAGGAGCCCGATGGGAAATGTTCCTTAGGTGGATATTACGGGCACGGGCGTGACACACAATCGCGCGCACCAGCTCCTTTGAACGATGGTATTGCCGCGCCGTTACAAGGTAGACAATCTGATAAGTACATGGATATGCCATCTCGGAAATGGATGGTAAATCTGTGAGTAAGCAGAACACGACCGCCCGAGAGCGGGGGTTAGAGGGGACCCTTCCGACGGGGGCGACGTTTATGCGGTTTCATAGCGCATACGTCACCGTTGCACCGCGAATATTTCGTCGGTGCGGCACGACACGAGAAATTAATTTCGGTGTCATGCATTAAACAATCGTTTCTAGCGACGAGCCGAGAACGTTTCGAGCTTGAGGCGTGTTACCCCTCAATGGAACCTTTTCATGGAACATAAAATAATAGGAGAGACAAATTTTATACATATATTATATAGATACATTAAAAAAAAATAGATTATTTGAAGAACAAAAAGCGCGACAAAATTAAGGTTAAGTCTATATCAGACTATAAGATTAGACTATAAGATTAAAGATTACGGACATTAGAATTCGACCAATTAGAGCGAAATGGAATTAAAATTAAAATTATTTAATTAATTGAATTTTAATCTTCAATGTATACATTTTAATTTTAATTCCATTTCGCTCTAATTGGTCGAATTCTAATGTCCGTAATCTTTAATCTTCAATACGCAGTCTGATATGAACTTTGCAATCATCAGCAGTGTATTCAAGACTATTACAATAATACATAACCTTCTTTTCTTTCTTTTTTAAATCATTATTTTTGTTATAATATTTCTCGTTCTTTACATCTTTTCTCCTTACACATATTTGTAGTCACAAATATGACAAATATTTTTAACCACGATTACAAATACTAAAACATTTTATTTCATTGCAAACAGAGCGTCCCATGTAACGAACGAGCTTCAGATTTTCCTTCGTACTTTTATTTCCCAGGATCACGGAAAAATATTGTAAGAAGGAAAAAGCAGGATCTCTCAGAGAGTCGCAGATTTAAATGTATATGTTCTTGTATCGGACAAATAAAAATACTCTGGGGTGCATCCACCAAGAAGTTAATATACATTCCTCGATCTTCCGAGCCGCACGCGCCTCGCTCCTTCCCCCCTTTGCCTTCGTCGCTTCTCGTATTATCTCAACGATGCCACGTGGAGGATGTAAATTATCGTACGTGACGGAAGAGCGGCGGGGATCCTCCGCGCGTCAGGATTTCCACATAGTATTACCACCTCGTAAGTCACAGGTTAACGCCCCTGGGAAATTACCGGGGGCGCGTCGATACCAATTTGCGCCAATGGTTGGCCAATGAGTAACGCGCCTGGGTATCTCGCAATGTATCCCCGCGCCGCACGCGACTTCGTAGACGCGACTTGACGTTTTCACGCCGCGGAGACGTCGCGGTCCGCGCGGCGTGACTGTCAACCGGAGAGTCACACTTTTTTTCGAACCGAACGTTCCGATGTCGTACAGAGGCCTCGTATTGGTGCAGCTGTACTCCGGTATTCCAGGCACTTCATTCACAACATTTCATTCAAAATAACCGTACATATAGGCGCAAGAGAGAGTAAAATAAACACATTTACGTCACGCCGATTACAACGACCGTCCCAATTGTGCGGCTCGCAATAATCAGCTGTCCATATATTTTTTTTAATTTACCACGAACAAAACATTTGTTGTGTATGAAGCTCTGTTTTCCGATAACAACGGTATAGAGTTTTGCTGTTACGTGCGCGGAAAATTGTAAGAAATATCGGACGGGAAATTTTCGCGGAGAGAGAGAAAGAGAGAGAGAGAGGCGGGGGGGGGGGAATAATGTTCCAGCAATACGCGGGGAAGAGGCAAAACACGTGCTGCGCCGATCGCGCGTGGCAGGGGCTGCCGATACATTCGCGGGAAATTCCAATATTCGTTACAGCTCGCAGGGATATACATTATACGACGCGTACCGGCATAATATTGATATAAAGCACAATTTCCAGCTATGAGCTTTATATACGGGGGTCGAAATGTATTTTCTCTCCCGCGCACTCTTGTTATCCCGTTTTTCCAACACGGACACGCCCGGCGTGTCGCGTACGATCGGAATGAAAAATCATTTCAGCGTTGTAAACGCGAAACGGCAAGATTTTACTCCGCGCAATATCACGCCTTGGCCGATATAATCCACTCGGCGAAATATGTAATTTCAAAGGTATTCACCACATGTGTGCGTCGGATTGTGCGTGCGCGCGAGCTCGCGCGAGTCTAAATCCGATCCGCGGGGCGCGCGCGTGATTGAACGAACGGAGGGAGATGGACACGGTTTAACGCGGTAGTGCGTAGTTACGTCGGTGTTATTACGTATCGAGACTTCAACGAACTACCTCACGCAGAGTGAGTGGGTATCGGTGACGCCGCGGCCGTTATCGAATTTTAATCAACAAGGAAACACGTCGTGCAATATTAAATTACGACTGTAACGTTCTAATGGCGGCGAGTATTCGCTCGCCGAAACATTTTCGCAGTTACGCTTCATTAATTGGTTAATTTCAATAATTTTTGGAGCATATATGATGGAACGCGCGATGTTGATGTCCGATGTCTTATAGTAAATTTTGTGCAGACGTGTTTCCGAATGTCAGGCTGCTGTTTCAAACGTCGGTCCGCAGCCGGAAATGTTTCGCGCGGTTGAAGGATCGCCCGAAATTATTATCGCGCAGGATAGATCGCACTGGACGAGTTAACGGTTAGAAGAGGGGTGGCTTTAATTGCACAAAATTACGTCACGTGAGTAATTTCCCGGAGCGTCTGGGGCTCCGGGCTTAATGTATCATATCGCAAGTAATTGCCTCGGCGTCCAAATGTTTCTGTGAGTAATGCGTCAACTTTCACGCGGTAAAACAGCCGTCGCGGCGAAATGCAAAATATGGATAGTCACCGGCTCTTCGCCGTGCGCGAGAGAAAGAGAGAAAGACGTCCTTAAGCTTTGCAGAGTCGCAACGCGGCGGCTGCAGCTTCGCCGCGTGTGCTACGTTCGAGACGGGTCGTAACTACCGAAAGGCGTGTGCTTATGTATGAATGTGATGTGTGTCGCCGAAGAGGAGCAAAAGAGACCAGAGAAAGAGAGAGCGAGAGAGAGGGAGGAGCAAGGGGGAAAGCAAGGGAGGGAGAGAGGTAGAAAGAGGAAGTTCTCGTACGCTACACGTGAATCGCGTCACTTTTGCGCCGCGCCGGAAGCTGGAACGGGCCCAATGGGAGTTTAACGAGGCTCGTCGACGTAGAAAACCGAGCCAAGAAATGGAGCATCTCTCGGGTGTCAGCCACCCCGGAGAAGTTGTCCGCTACTACTTTTGCTTCCTCCTCTTCTTTCATCGAGTGCGAGAGAGAGAGAGAGAGAGAG
>NW_012026779.1:1248908-1270558 GCF_000956235.1 Wasmannia auropunctata
AGGGGGGGGGGGGGTACGCCTCCGTTGTTGTATTATGTATTTACTGTCGGCGAATTATGCGCGACGCGCAAATTATTCGACGTATTCAGCATCGCGTATGCGCCCGAGAATCCCGACGATCTTATATTTGCCTTCAAATAAGCAGCCTCTTCGCGATTTTGATGAGCTCCGAATACGCGGAGCGATTTAAGATAAGAGACGCATATACGTTATATGTATATCGATGACATCCAATAATTTCGGGACATTCTGCGTAAACGGATATACGACGACAGCTTAATCTTTCAGTCCTTTGCAGCCTTCGCTTCTGAAACGAGGTCGAGAAATGAAGAAACATCGTCGCGACCTCGTGCAAACGATTTCGATCCAACATCAAGCCATCTCTCGCTGGTAATAATTGTCTCTTTTCTGCCAATCGCTCTGTGATTCATCGCCAGAATGTGTGACGACGGCGACGTTATCATATTTCTAATGATGTAGATGTCGGGACGCGATACGACGCCTACCATAGTCTCCGCGATAGAGAACTGTTCAATCAGCCTGTACAGCGAGCCGAAAGAAGCGTGTCCCGTTGCGCGAAATTCACCTTGTCCTGATAAAACTCGCCCACGTCTTCCGACGGAATTAACTGTTCCTCGCTGTTTCCCGTTGACGAAATATTTGTGGGAGGATTCGGCCTCTTAATATCGAGGATCACTCCTTCGAGTATTTTTATAACGGACAACTGGGTCTCTGAATTATTATTTGCGCAGCTCAATTTCGTAAGTGTAGATAAAAACGATGCCCCTCCTGTGTCGGAGAGGGATCCATTCTATAAGCATTACCGAAAACCTGGTATTTTCGTTTGAACGATAAGAAAGTCTTTGTTATAATACGATGGGATGGAACAAAGCGTCTCTCTCGGCCTCTTGACGACGTTAAGAGGGTCGGGCCTCTCGACTCCCCCTCGTTTCCAGACGCGAAATTCGCAGTCATATCGCGTCCTGGCTAGAAAGCTGGGGGCGGGGGGGAGGGGGCTCGAAAAAGCTCGTGGACCATACGGACGGAAGATGCTACTTTCGCGATAAATCTCCGGGGACGCAATTAAGCCGACCTTAACCGCGCGTTACGTCCCAGCGGTCCGTGAGACTCTCGAAGCGCATTTGCGATTTTGCGACGCGTAAAAGTCAACACTCGAAGGAAATTTAATATCGTTGCTGTGCGCGACCTTTGCAAAATGGAGATTTCATAAAAACTCCGAAACCGCAATGGCAACAATGTCATTTCGAGATGTTAGATATCTTTAGCAAGTTGTTCGAAACCAAGAATAATGTATATCTATATAATAAAGAACTGATTTTTACATATTCTTTTTAAAATTCATGTTTTCAAAAAGTGTATATATATAAACTACTATTTTAAAGTATGTTAAATATTTAAATTTATATTTTAAAAAGATTGTTACACAAAAAGTGCATATATATATATATATATATATATATATTCACAATATTGCGGGAATCTTTTTATGTAACAATCTTTTTAAAATATAAATTTAAATATTTTAACATACTTCAAAGTAGTGATTTCGATTTAAATAAAAAGCTTTGATATTTCATGCACAACCGCAAATCGTCTTGTATGTATAATATCTTTAAATCACTAATAACGTCTCTATTTACGATTGAATTTATATTTAATTAAATGCAAGCACACCTTAATGGATAGTATCTGTTTACAATTCTTGTGAAAACCTTGAATATTTATTGCTACTTTCAATATATCGCCTAATGTGTATAGTATCAAGGAAGTGTCTTGCACGACTTGAGATGAAGGCCTCAAGGCCTTGCTATCATTATTCTATTATTAATGCCACCGTGTATTTGAAATTGTTTCAATATGTATATAGGTCGTCATAGAGTAGGCAAAGTCAATGGCTTAAGTAAATCAGCGTAGAGCGGGATATACAGAGTACTTTAACATGGTGCACGATAGAATCTCGATTATTCGAACAGCCATTAGCCGAGTGTTCGATTATCGGAACATCCATTAGCTTTGCGCTCGATTATCTAGACAGCGTACCATTCATATAAGTATCACGTGTATGCGGGAACAGAAACATTTCGCATAAATATCCCGTTTTTTTACCCGCTGAAATTATAAATATTTTTTAATAGCGTCGATGGACTTGAAATCTTTATCAATATACATTTTGCGATCGAGGAGAAACGAAAAACGTGGCTTTATTTACGGCAGGAAAAATGTTGGAAAATTCAGACATCTGCGAAAGTTAATGGAGCGGAGGTAATTTGGGAAAATATTCTTTTTCAATTTTTTATGTCTTATACGTAGAGCAGTTTGAACTATTTAAATGGAAGCGCGTTGCCCGCTTGTACAGAAAAGCTTTTCAAAAATATTGCAGTATTTAAAGATCTCTTTATAACATCTCTGCGTTATCGGCAAATGAATAAGCCGAAAAATTTTTAGACTGAGTTTCTCAGGTGTTTGTATGACCCTTATAATGTGTAGGCACTAAACAAAGGAGGGTGAGATCACGTTTATTATCAGCCTAACAGTTGATTGTAATTAATTTGTACATCTTTTAACACCTACGAGTCTTCTCATTTAGATGAACGGGCCGTTTTATCGTTATCGTTCGGGTTAATAGCTCGTAATAGAACCGTTGAAAGGACGTTTCAAATCACTTGAGTGGCCGCAACTAAGCGACCTAAAATTTTACGACACCGTTCTCACCGCCTTTTGCAGTTTCATGTCTGATTAGTGCGCACGTAGGTGTACCGTTGTCCGTTGAATAGTATTATAGTTGAATGAAAAGCGCTAATCGCTGAGAGCAGACAGCTCACTGATGACGACACTCGCGCCATTCGCGAGTCGATCTTTATTTATTAGTTATTCATTAATATTTACAGTTATCTTCGTCAAGATTAGTAGCAAATCACGCAAATAAAAGACCCATAATAAAGAAAAAGATATTTCTCGAAGTGACATTGTCCCAAGATACTTTTTTTTTCAGAGTATTCGAAGGCAAAGTTCCAAAACGAGAGATTTGCCTGTTTTTACACCGTGTGTATTGTTTGCTGTAATAATCGTCATTTCCATTCGCGAATTCGAATTTCTCCCGTACCGCGTCCAAGCGCCGGCGGGGCCGCGGATATTAATCGCGAGGTTTTATTGTTCGCGCGTGTTATTTTTGAAAATAATTCCAACACCCACATCTGCGCGCCGTCGATACGCGGGCGTTTACAGGGGTGGCGCCGAGAGAAAGAGAGAGCAGAGAGATATAGGATATGGCGAACGGAGGGAAGCGAAATTTGCGTTAAGGGGGTTTCGGGACTAATGCGTGACGCGCCGGAAAACAATGGGGTCGACCGAAACGGCATTGTGCGTAACGCGCAGTGTATAATTGCGCGTGCACAAAACACGGGGCGAGGGAGCCCGCTGGCTACGTGCTGGGTGCGTTCTAAAAGCTAGTTGCTGAGCTTAAATGGAATAATACACCAAGTTCGTTCTTCTTGAGTTCACCATAATTAAATAATTAATTGCGTCAGCGTAATTTACGGTTGTGCGGTTTATAATGCGTACGAAATAATTAATAGCGAGGAAAAAATTTCTAACGAGTCATCTGGTGAGAATAAACTTGGAGATCTTCCACTTTTATCCCGTAATTGGCAGTCCGCGACAATTTCCTCGAATATTTAGATCGGAAATAAGGAAAAAAATGCGTACGACGTAACATAAACAGACTATAACGCTCTGACTACGTGTAAAACGATACTAGTTCCTGGGTTACAAGCGATTCAACTTTAAGGGTCTCTTCTAGGATATTCCGAGAAGCATTAAGATACTTAAGCGGAATGTCCTATGTTAAGCGCATTCAATAATTTGGTTCCTCTGAATAATAACCTCACCGCGATTACCAACGCGCGATTACTATAGGGGAGGGGGGATTCAAGGGCTAATTTCCAGATAAAAGGATGTAGAGCGCAAATGTTCCATTTCCGGCCGCATTATCGCGAAATGGCAAACGTCATCGTGCGTCAAATGCCATTCTTTTAGAGAAGGATTTACGCCGCAAGGATTCTACTTGCGGGGGCAAGTAAGGGGCTTAAAGTAGCCCCTTTGTGAATCCCGTTCGCGGCACTCAGTGGCCGGCCCGAGAGCATCAACAATTGAGGACACGGATGCAAGAACAACATAAGTACACTTATCCTCCTTGCGCGTCCGAGCGCGTCGCATCTAGCCCTACCGCATCTGGACCTGACCTACTTGCCAACGGAGAGAGAGCGCATTCGCGTGATAAAAAGGGTCAGCCGAATCGTCGAGCTGCGGAGGGTAGCGAGAGAACAGCACGCTATTTATGTAGTTATTGCCGTCATACGCGTCCGAGTGTCGTCACCTGTACCGCCGACGGATCCGCCTACGACGTCGCCTTTCGTTCCAGGAAGGCTTTGATAGGCGGCAGAAAGATACGCGAGACGATAATCTCGGTAATGCGAGAGCGGCGAACGTAAACAAGAATATTAATTAAAATGAGAGAGAGAAAGAGACTTGCCCCCGTTGCTCCCCGTATAATAACGCAGCTCGGTGTAAATTATCGATGCGTCGATGTCCATCGCGTAGCGATACGCGGTGTCGTCACAGTTGCCTCACGGAAGATCGAATACCCAATTAACGGGAGAAATAACGCTGTGCGTTAATAAAATCGTTCAACGGTCGATGGATGGAGCGCATGCCACGACGTCGAGACGACGTCCTCCGTCAACCGGGTGAAGAAGGACCAGCCGACAACGATGACGACGAGCATCCATATTTTACTGTCGTTTTATTATCGAATCTAAAACGTACATCCGACTCTCATGAATATTGGATTACGAGTATGTAGTGGATACTGGCGAACAAGAACCGCAAGACGTAAACGTCCTGAGAGTATGGTAATTCCGCGTATCGATTTATCCTTTTTACGTCCCCGCCATCCCCCTTTCTCTTCCCACCACCGAGTGGATCACGAAAGTGCCTGTACGCTTTTATGTCGCGACTAGAACGATGAGATTCCATTACATCTTCGACCGAAGTTTACGTCGGATAGGAACGCGTCCAATACACGATGGCCCTCCATCCGAAAAAGAGCGTTTCAGTAGTAGACTGTTGTAATTTTATTCGCGTACTCTCGTACACAATATATGTATATATATATATATATATATATTTTTTTTTATTTTAATAAGGTAAAGCTTATGCTGTCTTTCTAAAGTGCTTTCGTTTGTATGACCAAGGTATCTCTATCTTTTTTCGGGGGGACAATGACAAAATATCTGCTTCCGCGGGAGAATAGAAATCGATCGATTGGTCTGCGAGATAAAAATAAACGCAACCCCTCGATCCCGTAAAGCTCGGCCATCTCTGGATTAGGAGAGCTTCGCCGCAAAAACAAGTCGCTTCTCTCGAGTCAGTCGGCGAACTCGCTTCGAAAGTTTCGCCGAAGAAAGCACACGGGGTGGCCTGTAAATAACCCGGTAAAAATCGAAAACCTGTGATAGATCATTATCGTGTAAATATTCTTTCCTTAATTATGTTATTATCATAATAACGAAATTCATGAGAAAATCGTTATACGATTTAATACTAACGGTACTGCATTTATTTTATGCTGTATATGTATTTTTTTATCGTAAAATTAGAATCTCTGAAAGAATGGAATCGAGAATGTAATTTTCTTGAAACGAGAAGAATATATTGGATTGAGTTGAATGCTAATATCTATGCACAGATAAAATGTACAGGAAAAAATACATATGTATAAATAGATAAAATGGAAGAGGAGATTTGAACTGACATTTTCCCGTTGAACTATATCCGCGAAAAGGTCATCATTGTGCCGAGTATTTCTTACAGCGGCAATTATGCGTGTCGACTAAAACCGGTGCAGCTTCACTCGCGCGTGATAACCGGGGCATTAGCATCCTATCCCACCGTCGTCGCCGCCAACGACGTCGACGGCGCGCACAAAGTTTGTTGCGTCACGCCGTTCATCTCGCAGATCAAAGGCTTCCGCCGAAGTAATCGGGACAAAGGGAGTTTACCTTGGTGGGAAATGCGTTTAGGATGCGTTCGTGAGCGTGAGCGGACGGCAGGATTGTAGTATAATAATGTTCTTCATGACATTTTCCGGTGGCCGGAAGTACGAGTACGTTTCGCGCACGCACCGAACCCACGGACGGACGCGTGCGCGCGCGCTGGCGCGCATACGCACGTACGCACGCACTCAACGTCATTGCACTTATTCATCCGTGTGACTCCACGACAAAGCGAGGAGGGTCGTCGAACCCCTCGCGCTCCCTCGCTCTCTTTCTCTCTCTCTTACCCGCTTTCTCCCTTTCCGTATATCTCTTATGAGCCCGCTCGCAACTGTGTGGCAACGCAACAGGCCGGTTTTCAAACAAATAAAGCTGTCCGAGAGAAGAAGGCACGATTTTCTACCGTCCAGTCCAGCATTCGTCACGCCGCAATAAAGACGAAGCGTAGTCGGCACGAACCGAGACGAGGGAGACTGCTGTCCGCGCTTATATGAATTTATTAAAAAAAAATCTACACAAGTTTTTGAAATCACATCCGTAACTAACTGCTTTTTTCTACATCCGGTAGAATGCTAAACCGCGTTGTATTCGCGTGCGACTCTAGATAAATAGAAAAAAAATTATGACATTCGTTTGCAATTTTATTTAATTTTATTATTGTTCACGTACAATCTTATCCTACTTGAATCTATCATGCGACATCGACCTCGCCATTATGAAAATTATTATCCAGCGATGACAATTATACAGTGACGGAGGGAGGGAGGGAGGGAGGGAGGGGAGAGGAGATATCTGAGCGGAAGGTTAAACTGTATTGCAGTCCCCGCAACAAGATGCATTTTGCGCGAAAATCTCTTAATCCGCAGCCGCGAGACAAACGAGCGCGACGGAAACCGTCCGTTGTCTGAACGAGGCAATTTAGCTAAGAGAACGAACAGTCCGCGGGGCTTTTTGAATCGAGGGAGGAAGGGAGGGGAGGGGGAGATCCTATATCCGACGCGCGTTAACAATGCACTAGTACGGTGAATGTACAGCACGCGAGCCCTTCTTTGCGGAGATAACGCCATTGATAAAATAACGCCCGATATTTCAGCCCCGCGGCGTGTCTTCTCCCCGCGACAGTCGCGGCGGCGGCGGCGGCGGCGGCGATGCAGCATTTAACGCGATCGCCGTATATTACGCCGCTCGGAATTTCGATATTGAAATTTCGGGCGCCTCGCGACAATATCATGCGGCAGTAATTTGCTGCAATAATTACAGGGAATATTAATGAGGGGAGTTAATATGAAACGTATTCCGAAATGCCCTGAGCTTTTCGTGCAATTCGTCGCGATTCGATATCGCGCGAATATATACATATATAGTGCATAAGTCACAGAAACACGCACGCATACATAGATTTACCATATACCGATTAAATGATGAATCGCGAAAATTATATTATCATATATCAATAGCCTTCATAGCCTGAATTTTTAAATTATAATTAAAAATCTATACATTTTTTACTTTTTCTTCGCTAAGTGAATTCATTGATATTAAAAAAAAGTTACGTTAAAATTTCTAACTTGACTGTTTTCATTTCGTCGCAAATAATTCAAACGCCGCGAATAATCTTCGTGATTAACGATGCAATTTAATAATTAACGCAGAGATAACGCATCTCCGCGTGATCAATTAGCGACGCCGCTAATTTCTCGACGGTGACGGCCCTCGACGTCGATTGGAAATTAATGGTCACCCGGCCGTAATTAGTTGCGCGATCGGCAACAATGTAAACAATGCGAGCGCTCGCCATGAATATAATAATTCGCGCGCTATCGGATCCGGGCGCGCGGATAATAATTATTGCGAAATGTTTTGGATGCTGCGTTTGGGCGGGATATATACGTATACTTTCTGTATCATCACATCGCCGTTAATTCACGCGAGCGCGCGTCGCTTCGGCTCGTTATTTAGCCGGAAGGCGTTAATAGAGACGCAAATTGACCGACCGGCGGAGATGATCGAGCGGCGTCATTCTCCCCACGGTAAATCGAATGAAAATACGCGTATATAAACGACAGGAAACGGATTGTTTCTCCCTCTTTCGAGAAAAAAAAAACGCGAGGCACCGTCCGCCGATGCACATTGCGACTCACGCGAATTCCCTCGTTTGATTTTGATTTTAATTACGTTGTACGAAGTAAATTTATTGTATTCGCGAATAGATTGGAAAGCGCTCCGTTTTATTTGTCGCACGTATGTCTCCAGTAAATCATTGTACGAAACGCGTTAACTAAATTATTAAGTTTTACGTGATTCACGAAAATCCGCGATAGGAGATTAAATGCGTTTTAATTATTTCTAATTAATTTGATAATTTTTTAAAATTATCAAATTAATTAGAAATAATTGAAAATCAACAATCTCATCTCCCGACGATTTCGCGATTTGCATAAGCGTAAGTTGTCATGCACGTAGGCCGGACGGCAACCGTAACTATACGCCGGGCTTCTAATATCAGGTTACGTAATGATTAGAAAGCGAATCGGCGTTACTCCTTGTCCCGATGTAACATTCATTTGAGTCCGCGCGTTGCGGACCTCGGTTCGCATACGCCGGCGTATGCGTATACGGTCTTTATTTGCGTTCTTAATTAGCATCGCTCATTATCCCGCGCGATGGGTGTCGATGATATACGTGAGGACGTGGGAGAATATCAAGCGCGGCTTCCGCTGTCCTTCGCCTGTGTTTTGAACTCCGTAAGGTTGTCAGACGATGAATCACACCCAGTCCCTCCACGATTCAACGTTTTTAACGAATTGTTTTCGAAGAGTCGTGCGTGTACGATTTTGTCGCACGACCGCCGATTATACCCGATCGAGTCATCGATATTTTAGTTCTCGTCTGAAACTGAAAGTTCAGCGACGAGAAAACCAGGATGGGATTCGCGAACGAAAGTGAGACGCTGCAGCCAGAAACAGGTTTGCGGTCAACGGAACAGCAATAAAAAGAATGCAAATCGCCCATGGGCGACGTATCTCTAAAAATAGGAATTACGTTTGCACGTATTTCCAAAGGGCAGATACGTCCCGTCGCCGCGCGTCGATATCGTCGGTCACGAGTCCTTTACGAGCTACCGGTCGAAACCGAGAGGCTCGAGAATATTATACACCGCAAACGCGATAAACCACCGCATGGCGCTATTAACGCGGCATTTATGTTTTCGCCAAATTATACCGCACGGCGAAGACCGTGTGTGGCTGTGTGCGCTCGCCCGGGTATGATAAAAAGTATTATCTTATCGTCGAGCGTAATCGGCGTAACGATCGGTATAAAGTCCGCTCGGCGCAGTTAGTCGTCGGTAATTGAAAGCTTTTAACGTCGGTTCCGCTACGATTTCATCAGCCGCAACTCTGAGTTGCATATCTTGCATGTAATGCGGCAATGCAGCCCCGCCGAACATTATTGCCGCTGGAATCGAACGTATATTCTTCTTCCTCGTATCTTTTTATTTTAGCAACATAAACGAGTATTTGGATGGAGGCAGATTGTTCGGCGTGAATTGGCAATATATACAGTGAATACAGTATTTACAATTGGAAGATTATACGGATTTTATGAAGATTCTCATTGAGAAAGAATTCAAGATAGTGTATAATTGTATTGGCAATTATTTTTGAGATTCATAATATTTTTAAATTTATTGTTAAAAGAACAGAAAAAAGATATTTGAATCATTTGCCGATTATAAAAAAACAAATGTGATGAGAGGATATTTATATTTATTTTTTAAAATTTCTCCGAATCATTTAATAATTATTATTTATTACTTATTCGTCGTGCGTTAAAACTGATTTTTTTCAACAAGTCTAAATAGATTGCAGTTTAATCGGCGGCTTGATTGTTGATGGTTGCAATAAAAAACTCGACGTTTCCGAGACCTTTGAAGAGGGCGACATTTTTATGCACGCACGACATGCTCTCAATCGTGTGACGGCGTTCAATTAGCAACTAATTACTCGCTTGCTCGCTGCACGCCGACGAAAGTCGAGTTGTTTATGAGAAGAGAAGTACTCGTGTAAAAGCCGACGGCGGCGGTGCGCCGGAGGGCGCGTATCGCCCACCTGTTAAAGTTCTCATCGGACTTCAGTAAGTAACGACGGCCGGAAGCGCGGCCCCGCGGCCCGCCGCGCCGCCGCGCGCCGCGCGCCGCGCCCGCACCGGCCCGGCGGAGTTAAAATCCGGGAGTTCGTTTTAATAATCTCGGCGTCGGCGGTGTTACGCGCCGCTCGCGTTACACCGGTGAGATAAGATTACAAAGAGTTGCCTCTCCCTCCTCCCTGCCCTTCTCTTTGGAGAATTGCGGGGACCGGCTGGCGGAGTCCCGGCGAAAAGTTTAATTCTTAAAATTGTTCCCCAAGAGTAGCCGCTTGTTAAGCATCCCCCCCTCTCTTCCTCTCTCTTCCTCTCTCTCTCTCTTCCTCTCTCTTCCTCTATATACAGACTGTAACTTGATGGTACATTCTTTATCAAAGTTGCGCCAGAGGGTGGGTAATCGTTGCGCAGCAATCTTACGAATTTTTGTGCCATCGCGACTTGTTTATATATAAGATTAATTTTTAAAATATATAATTATTATTACTATTGTATATTATTATACAGTATATGTAGGATGTGGTTTTTTTTTATTTATTCAGATTACTCAGCTAATTGAACGATTGAACTTATATATAGTTCGATTAATAACTCATTTGAGTAAATGGATCCATGGATGTTATATCGAATTTTGGAAGAAGTATACCGATACAATACTCTTGCGCATTTCCTTCGCAAACTCCCTTTGTAGTCGTTGATAGATACAATTTTATCGAGACGATGAAAGCAGTCCGATTGCATCCTACCGTTTTCGCGGACTCTGGCTTTGAGACCATCCTTGCTTGACATTAACATAATTCTGGGACGGGACGAGAGAGAGAGAGGGGGGGGGGAGCGAGGAGGAGAGAAAGAGCATAGTCGCTTTGCATTCGGTCTGCACTACGAACTATTCCGGATGCCGCGATGCGGTCGTATGTGCACCTTTGTGCTGGTACGCGCGACCGGTGTGGCCTTTGATGTTCGCGATTCCGGCAGAATGCGCGAACACTACCACCGCGACGTTCCGTTTCAACGCATCCACCGCGCATCCCTTAGAATGCCATTATCTCTCTCCTCGCTGCCTCTCCGAAGACTTCTCGGCCGCGCATCTCCGACGTCAGCAGCCGCTCGTTCGCTCCAAATACCCGAAATTCGTTCTTTGTCTTCCAAAGTTCAGTCGCAGCTTCTTAACGCGATTCTGGTTTTCGGTACACCCGTTCGTACCCGCGATTACGATCGATAAGAGATTTTGCTGATTTTAGATTTCAATTTACGATTTCGTTACCGTAAATTGAAATGAATTAAGGCAGATATTATTTACGACCCTTTTGCCATTTCTAACTAATTAAACATCGAGTATTTAAAGAATTATGAGAAATTTACTGCTGTTGAAATATTGATTATACATATCTTTTTAATCCTTATTCACTTAAGTGCATTATCTTAATTGAGTGTGAAAAGATGTGAGATTATCCTAGAATGTCCTAGATGAAAGATAAATGATACATACGTATATCATAATCGATATGTCGCGGAAACATTTATCTTTTCATTAATTAATTTAATTATGCGCGTTTAATTAATTCATCAGACATACAGATTTATAGCAATTACTCTAACATGGATATTAATATATTTATGTTCCTTGTTATTCGTATATTCGGTAAAACAATAATTTGATTTGTTTATCGTATTAACTGGAGATTCAATTTCGCTCAATTAGTTCTAAAATGCAAAATTAATAACCAAAACATTATTCAAATACATGCCTTGCAAACATATATGTATATGTTATATATATAACATATATAAAATATATGTATTATATATACCTATATAATTTATATAAAAATGATTTACATCCACTATTGACGGTCGCTGTAGCGTCGTGCAATTTTCTTTTATTTTATTCGCAAGGAGGATTCCCCGCGGCGTCGTTTGTTGGGTTAATACAGTCTGTGCCGCGAATAACGAGACGACTTCCGCTTCCGCGGCTGCACACGCGGCGCGGCGCAACGACTTGAGAAATATCGGGGAAAGAAGTTATCTCAAAATTCTCCTCTCGAGGGAGAAAATTTTGTAAAGGACCGCGGCGCACGCGAGAGTGTGTGTTCTATTCAAGCGCCGGCCGACGGAGGCAGAACTGCTTTAACGATGCCTTTCGCACACGCTTGTGTGGCATAGTTCTCTCGCACGGCGGCGAGTCTCCGGTCGCGATTACGTCGTCGTAGACGTAGGATGTACCGCGGCGGAAATTATATTTCTCTATCGTATCTCCGCGCGCAACGCTTTGAGAAATTAATTTGCGACGGACGTCGTAAATTAATTTTTACGGAAGACACGCCGCCCGCTTAAGCAGCAGATTCCTTGCCTACTGCATGTCGGAAACTATTTTCCCGCAAAAATAAAAAATACGTGCGGTTTATTCTTGAACAATTAAGATAATTGGCTTGTCGGTTTGTCCAACAAGTTAAAAAGTTTTACTCTAACGTAAACGAAGGCATCGACGTATTTCATAGGCAGAATTTTGTTAGAATTGTCGAGAGATGGGCAAAAAAAATCAAGCTAAAAAATTCACGTTCGTCGCGTTTAAACCGCCGTGAAACGAGTTGAAACCACCCCACATTGTCACTCTCGATCGCGAAGAGCCCCGGGGCGAATCGACGAGCATCGCTTTGATCGTCGTGTACACGTCATCGTTCGTCGTTTCCCGAATGAATCCCCGCGGAAACTCTGTGTGCGCCGCGGCTCCCGCTCTACTCGTTCGCCATTACCGGAAGTTCGTACATCCTGGCAGGTAAAGGACGTATCGAATGAGGAGTCGCATCCAGAATCCCTCCGCAAATCTCCGTGGCATGGTGGCCGGTTGCACTGGTTAGAAACCGGTTGTACGAGCAACTTTTGTAATGAGATTCCTCAAACGCCGCCGACGGCGATACCAGGACGGCGGGTGAGGGCCGCGGGTGAAGGGAGGAAGTTGGCAGGGACGGATCTAGGGAGTTCGCGCGAGAGGATTATACCGCCGAGAGGCGCTCAGCACCTAAAAATGTATCGCTTCGCCGAATCGTTTTGGATTTCTTCTGGAGAAATAAATTCGTTTCGTTATTTCTTTAGCTGCAAAGCTGCAGGGAGGATGTAAATCTAAAAAAGTTACCTTTCTAAGCGAAGTCTGCACGAGAACACGCGAACTCACGTTAAAAGAGATCAAACGGACTAGAGAAACAAATATGAATGAATTTATTCAAATCGAAATCTTGTACATACGTTCAAGTAAGTAGGCACGTATAAGTTTGCTTACTTCGAAGTTACTCCATATAAGATAACAGATTCTCGGTGTTAAGGACGTGTGTTTATTTTATTACAACGCGCGCTCGCTACTTTATCGCATCGCTTTCAAATGAACAGTTTAGATTCAATATGCTTGATCCTAAATTCTATAATTCTGACTATAAACAACATATACAAATATTCCAAGCCTGATTTCGAATGCATCGACTCTTATTTTTTTTCCACTCTTAAGAATACATCGGATATGCATCGAGGTTTATAACGTAACTACGTATTTTTCTGAGTAAAAAAAATATATATATGCAAAAAGTAATAAATTTCATCGCGTGTAAATTTCTCCCAAGTCAGGAGTATAATGCCACGCGAGGACGACAGACTGACGTTTTCGCGAAGAGCAGTATCGGCGTAGTTTCGTGTGGCCGGGCACCTCGGGAATCATGCGGGACACGCACGCTCGCGGCCGTTCACACGCACGGGAGTGACGTGTAAAGCCGGGAGAGTGCCGCCCGGCTCGGAGTCATCGTCAGCCGGCAAGGCCAATCATCTGTTCGAGGGCAGCCATGCAGAAAGCGCGGTGAACGGATTCGGCTCGTGAAATATGCCGATCCCGGCCGGCAGCCGGATTCCTTTTCAGTCGAATACGGCGAGAACGTGGCTGCCCACTGGAGACTCGGACGTTTTCGTACAAGAAGTTGCGTTAAAGAAGTCTGCGGATTCGTGAACTTCATTTCGGAGTATTTATCAATTCTTCTTTATTGATTTTTACTTTTAATAATTGAAATTTAAAATTAAAAAGACTCGAAAATTGAGAGTGAAAGAGGTCATCTGTTTTCATATAATTTTTAAATCGTAAATCTCATTCAGATCAACATCGAAAAATCATAAAAATAGCTACTCATATTTTGCGATCTATTATTCAGGCGGACCATCTCTATTTTTTAAGCGAAATGTGATAAATACATAGAGCGCATATTTCAATAATCTGTTGCTTGCACAGTTTATTTTCATTTGCCGAACAAAACATGGTGAATAAACGATGAAATATAATTGTTTCTCCACGCATTTGCCCGAAAACAAATGTCCAAACTAGCCATTGAAGCGGCTGCCGTTAATTCGAGCGAATTGCAACGGAACTGGACCAGCTGTGCAAGCACGATAAGCACAATGACTGCATCAATACGATATCGCAACGATATTACCAATTGGAGATGCAAATAGTTGGGATAGGAGCATCGGTCCTGCGATAACCAGAGCGGTTGAAATCGCGGAGAGGAGAGTAAATGCGAAAGGAGCGCTCTAATTTTTTTCTCACCCCTTTCCCTCTCCCATGCGCAACTCAAAGAGCGAAAAAGGGATGAGCACGCGGAAAATTGCGTTACGAGTTTGTTACGGGATTGCAAACGACGATCTCTCGGAAGCGCGCTCATCCGACAAGCCATAAATGCTTCGCGCGGTATTTCATTTTCCGCGCGCCAACTTTACGAACCGAGCGGCGCGGCGCGGCTCGGGGTTTCCGCTCGCGCGAGAAAAACCATTCCGCCCATCGCGGCGGAGGAAGAACTCCGCGATGAAATTATTTGCGCGACGGTCGTTATTATTTTTCAGCGACGCGTAAAAATTTTACGAGCCCGGCGTTGTGCGAAACGCGCGTTTTCCTTGAAGTCCTCTCTCTCTCTCTCTCTCTCTCTCTCTCTCTCTCTCCTTTTCGTTTTCCTTTTCTTCTCTCTTTTACATCTCTCTGCATATATAGACAACGGGGAACACTAGTAGTCGCCGGGTTAACTCACCGCGACTTCCGAACTACAAAACTTAGGGCCACGGCCGAATTGTCTGTAAGTTCGCCGAAAGAATATCAGGACTGTACTGTCAAAGTTGCAACTTTTATTAGCTCAGAGCGAGTCGAGAATCCTGATTCAACCGATTTCGCGGATTTTCAGGTGGTTGCTATACACGATTGCATATTAACATAATATTAATGTAGCACTAATTCCTCGCGAATAAAAATATTGCGTCCGATTATATTTTATAACAGAAAATCGGACGCAATATTTTTATTCGCGAGGAAGTGCTATAGTAATATTGCTACAGTAATATATATATATATATATATATATATATATAAATAATTCGTTATTGGTCGTTGGTGCAATACAAAAAGATATATTAAATATAGATAAATTTTAAATTTATGGTTGTCTTATTAAACAAGAGATGAGTAATTATTACCACAGAATTATTATTATCATGTAATGTACAATAATGTAAAATATTATACGATAAATTATACATAATTTTGTCACATATTACATTAATTTCGAAATACAAAATATATCATTTAGATTTAAGATTTATTTTAAACTTATTTTTATTCTGAATTATTTTATGTGTGTAAATTTGTTGGCGTTTAGCTTTAGTATAAAATTTTTAATTTAATGGACTCTCTATTTTCTTTGTACAGAGACGCTACTTAAAAAACTTCATCTTCAATACAGTCTATTAAAATGTATCACGTGTAAGAATAAATGGCTATGACGAAGATAATAATAGTGAAAAATAATAATTAATATTATTTTTTATATTTTCATTCGAGAATCGCGAAATGGATCTCAGATGAGCGTGGTCTTTCGTGGCACGACCGCTACTTAATTACGCGGAGTGCCTGGCAGGAAGAACTCTCCACATATCACTAGGCCAGTGCTACATTTCGCGAAAACCCCGAACCGAGCCCGCCCGCGCCTGGCTGCGGGAAAATCAATAACACCTTTAATCCCGGTGAAATAAGCTCGCACGGAGTTCATTACCGTGCGGTTACTTCAACCCAGTCGAAGAACCCAAGCGATTTGGTGCGATCCGCGCATATTTTTCATTGTTCGGCATCGCAAAGCGGCAAACACTTCCATTATTCGCTGTTCGATAAATGCTTATCGGAGAAATAGCGCGGAAAGAATATCGGATTTCCAACAATTTTATTCACAATTTTGTCAATTTCAGTAACGGTAACGTGTCTAACGAATTCGTGCAAAGTCCATTCTTCCGCTGCGTTATTGACATTTCTTCGTTAACGACAGGTCGGGGCTCTATATCGAGGAAGACCTTAAATCCCACGTCTCGCGTCTCGCCGACAGGCGTATAAGGCTTACGCAAGTCTCGCCGAGAAATGGGATTCGCGCCGGAAATCCGAGCGCGACGCGACGGGCTCGAGGCTCGCTCGCCCTGTTTTACGGCACGTAAATCAATTCGCGAATGTGGTAACGCGCGCGTCGCGCGGTTCTCCCCCGTGTCGTAACGCGCGTACGCGAAATAAAATTACGATTTGCAAACAGCGCGGTGTGTCGCGCGACGCGACGCGACAACGCGCGGCCGGGTCGCCGCGCTCGCGGTATTGTTGATCTATCGCGATACCGTCCGTCGCGAGCGTGTTATCCACCGACGGCAGGGGGGCAGGGGAGAGGTGACAGCCGCTCGATCAAACGGAACCTAAATCAAAGGAACGCGGACACGACGCGCAAAACGGTGTCCCGCAAACGGAATTCTGAATTTGTTTTGACCATAGCTCGCGCCATCCCCTTTAAGCGTACGAACGTCGCGCGCCATCGATACGCCATTGGTTCGCATATTTTTTTCTACGAAAGATCGTTCGTGTCCTATTTACTGTCCCTTCCAATTTTAATGCAGCCGTAAATGGACCAATTAAGAGGAATCCGAGTGTGTGCCAAATCGCGCGCAAACGTTGCGACGTGATGGCAAAAAGTAGATTTTTCAGCTAAGAATAAGATTTCGCGCAGAAGTTAAAGAAGAGAAAAAAAGTCACGTCTTTTCTTTTCTTCTTTTTTTTTTGAGTTTTCGAATCTCTCTGCTGAAACGAGGCAGACCTCTCCTTACACGTTTTGTAACTAATGCACACCGCGCTCGTTGGAACAATATGCAGACCGTAACGCACACGTGCACCGCTGCACAGCGCCGTCGCGGTCCTCGCAATTGGGACACCTCGCGGCGCGCGAGCTGCATTGCGGGTCGTTCGCGGCGTTTTCCCTGCAAAAATGCAACATCGCCGACCCGCAAATCTCCATGCCGACAAACAAGTTTATCACCGCCGAAAAAAAAAATCGATTCTCTGAAGCACCGTTTCGCTTTTACCCGAAAGCTTCATGGTAAATTCGAACGACGGCCAGAATCCCGTATTTACGCGTCGCGTTTAGCGGTGATCCACTAAATGTGCCATCATATTCATCTTGCACGAAGTGTGCAGAAAATGTTATTATAAGAATCGAAGATTTGAACTGTCCAAAAAAAATCAATTTATTATTATGTATCAGAATAAATTTGCAAATACTAACTAAATCTTATAATAAATCTAATTAATTGCATCTTAAATTTGTAATTTTAAATATAATAACTAATTGAATTTCATTTGTTATGAAAGGATTTATTTAAGTATTAATTTTCGCTCGTTAGCAACAAACCGAGCAAGCTACCGATCGATTCTATGTGATCTTTCAATTTCAAGATTTGACCTTTACTTGTTTATGTATCGGATATAAAAGCTCCTAATGCAACGTAATAAAGGTTCAGCTTACGTTTTACGTTTCTTAAATGTCTGTTGATACAGTGACAAATAAGAGCTTTGATTGTAAGACGCGATAATTGATATCTGTCTAACTGTCCGATAGCGTTTTACGTGGAAAGTCTTCGACCGACGTGACAGACGTAATCGCATTCCACTAGCAAGATTCCATTGTGAAAAGGGAAAGATCTTCGCGAAGGGTTGGAGGAACGAGTGCTTCGCGCGTCAATGACTTTCCCATTTAACATCATTAAGATAAGAACGCGCGCAAAGTGCAACGGCGCACGGTGGATGCCGAGAGACGGAGCGACAAGTAGTATTTCAGTCAGAGATTTCTCGAATGTGCTTACGCAGGACTGCGGGGGGAACGTCCGCATTTTATCCTTGAACATACACAGTGAGCCACGATCTATCAACATTTTCAAACAAGCGTATGAGCGTTATTAAACAAACAGCGTGACACACTTCATTTGGACGTGAAAAAGGGCTCACATGTCGCAACGCGACAGTAAACTCACATTGCGACGCAAACAAAAGCGAGCGGAAGGCAACGCAAATTTTACTCTCCACCTTGGAGTAAAACATTGTTCGCTCGCGTTACACTTTTCGTACAAACACACGGAAAATTAATAATGACTCTGTACAGCACGAAGCTTAAATTAAAAGGAACTCCATTATAGAACTACTCCGTTTACTGAACTGCTTACAGCTACCAAATCTTGCCTCTGGCTTTATGCCATTTCTTCTAATGAAGTTATGGCCTTTTTAGAATTTATGTTTGAAAATTCCTGCGACATAACGTCCAAAACATAATGAATTCTTTCGAGCTAACGAGATTTTTATCTTAAAATCGAGAATAATTTCGTCGAAGATAATGTCGCCTCGTGAAAGATAATATTCGGATTCTCTCGTCGAAGGTGATATTCAAAAACTCTTCGGCAGTAATGTTCGAAATCTGTTCGGACGTTAACATCCGGAATCCGCCTGCAGGCAACATCGTTCGCAACATCGGGAGAAGCTCGAGAGATTTGAACATATAATGATCAGAATTTCTTCGGTTAAGACTCGAGGCTTCCTCAGTTGGCTGATGAAGCTACACGTCTTGCGGAGACATCTAATTTGCTGTCTGAGAGTTTTCGATGACAAGACATACACATTTTTTTTTCTTTTTTTCGAGAATGACGAGCCGTCGCCTCCGGTGAGCCGATGTCCGAAATCTCGCGGATCCCGAGACTTACTACGCTTATAAAGTATATACAACTGTTGCGACTCTCGCTTGGTACTCACCCAGAACATGACGTTAAATCCAAAGATCACATACTTGAGGCAGCAGCTCACCTCGCTGGTATCCCTTCGGTACTTCCGCACGGCGGGCATGACTGAGAGACATTTATCTATCGGTCGTGCGAACCCCACGCATCCGTGCCGCACTGACACAACACACCGAGCGGATGTACACGCGTGGCAATGAACGGGGAGGACGGGGGAGAGAGCGCCGGGACGGCACACTGTATTATTCACATACAACCGTGGGGAGAAGAAACACCTTCTGAGCCCGATCACGAGAGCGACGACATGATCAAGCGAGGTGGTTTGCGAGGGGGCAAACTTCTCCTTCGGCCTCTCTCTCTCTCTCTCTCTCTCTCTCTTTTTCTCTCTCCGTCGGTGCCTTAAGAATGCCCGCGCGCTCTCTTTCTCTCTCGCTCTCACTCTCGATCTCTCGATCTCGACCCTCTGATTTCTCTACCCTTTTCTCTCAGGCTCGGTCGATCAGCTGATCATAGTATCGCACCGTACCGCAATTACGACTACCGCCATTGTCACGTCACGGCGCGCACTGCTCGCAGCCGGATCAACGAGACTGCCAGCAAGTCGCGACCACCGTCTGCCCCCGCGCTGCACATTGCGCGCTCCGCCACCCCCGTGCGCCATCCCCCTCCCGTCAGACATCTGCTTCTCCTCCGTCGCTCGGACACCTCGCGCTCCCACCTTCGAACGACCTCGTCGTTTCCTCTCTCTCTTTCTTGCCTGCTCTCGCGATTGACCCCCACTCGGTTCGCCCACCCTCCCCCTACCCATCAGTTTCCCCTCTCTATCCATCCTCTCCCTCTTCCAGGGCCGGCTCTAGGTGTTCACGGTAAAAGCACGTGTTTGACTTTGTTACAAAGCTTTTGATTTGCAAATATAATGTTGGTATTGAAAGGTATTTAAAAATGAAAATTATTTCATCCATATTTATTGTGTGCAGCAATTTCTTTGTATTGAAAAACGTTTCGTAATAACTTATATTAGACAGTAAAAACACTTTTAATTAATATTCTGTCGAATGGAAATTTCTTTGCTATCGTCCAAATCGTAAATATCGCCGTAAGATAATCAAGAACGTTCGGCTTGGATCCATAAAACAGAATGGAGCATTAAAAATCTGAAAAAAAACCTGTTCGATGAAAAATCTGTTTTCAAGACAGTGAGAGGAAGAGAGAGCCGATTCTGTTGTCTCCTTACGTTCCCTCTCATTCCCCTCTATCTCTCTCGTCCTTTCCTGTCACTCGGTGGCCTTCTGCCTCCTCTCCCCTCACTTTTCCCTCACCCGACTACATCCTTCGACGTTTTTTTTTCTATCTTTTTCCTTTCTCACTCCATCTTTTTGCTCTTCTTCTCCCTCACGCATCTCTTCCGCTCTCTTTATCGTTTGACGTCCTTTTCCCCGTTTGTAAGGTCTCCATTAATGCTCTTTTGCGCGTTTGTGCATGCACTTTTTCCCGATTTCGTACCTCCTGCGTCATTCTTACAATCTCCATGTAAAGGCCTGAGTTTGCGATCCGATTGAGACCAGACGACACGAAAATCTCCTTCGCGTCACGTACGATAAATTTTTTTATACGTATTTCTTTACCTCATTGATTTATTACGCAAATTCGTATGTTCTTCAATATATTTATTTCCTTTTCTGCTCGAGTCTGCCCGATATTTTATGTCAAGTAGTTTTATATATTTTTAAAATTCACTCTTTTATATATTTACACAACTGCTAAATACGTGTCTAATAAATATAATACTTTAAAGTCTCGCGATATATTTTTTTATATCGTACGGTAGCGTGACAGCTCGTCTTTAGGACATTACATGAGCAGTTTTATCAAAGTGATCGCCCCGTGTTAATGATGATGAATTAACTTATATCGTTCTATCTTACTTAAGTCAACGCGAAAACAAGTACAGTTATTAAAGCTAACGATATCTGTTTTCGATATTCAATGTTCGAAGAGTCGTAAATACCCGTTCTTTTTTAGTACACTGAAACATAAAACGTATTTTTAAAAGGAATGGCTATTTTTCATTTTATTCATAAATCATCGAAGGGTTATTTTTGCAGTGAAATCAAATAAAAACAATCCAACCGTCGAAATAAGAAAAAAAATTGATGAATTATATCATGTCATGTGCACTGTTAAATCTATAGTGTCAACCTTAGTTAAGTCGCCACTGCTCCTACTTAATAAATAGTTATTTTTAACTAAACCAGTGGGGTTAAATAATTTAAATAATTTAAATAATTTAAAACAGTCAAATTTAACCCAAATTTGGGTTAAATTCCATTGTTT
>NW_012026779.1:1270578-1277964 GCF_000956235.1 Wasmannia auropunctata
AAAAATAACCATATTGTTTTAGTTAAAAATAACTATTTATTAAGTAGGAGCAGTGGCGACTTAACTAAGATTAAATTTGACACTATAGATTTAACAGTGTGTGCTAATCATAATATACACAAATTACAAACTTTACTTTCTTTTTCTTATTTACTTTAAAAAACTGAGAATTAAATAAAATTTTAAAAATTTTAAGTAAAATTTTTAGAATTTATGATTTTTAGAACTAAAATGCGAAAGAATGTTAATAATTTCTGCAAAATTTTCACGTATATCCCTTTGCTTCTTGGATGCAGAAACATCAGAAACGAATAGCAACGTTACCTTTAGGGTCGCCCTAGGTTCGCGCACCCTTCTTCATCCCTCCAATGTTTCGCATATCTACCGCAACCGTTCAACACGTTCCACTCCACTTCGTTTCCTTTATCCTCATCGCTCTTCGTGTAAGATCACGGCATCCTGTCTTTCTCCCTCTTTCTAACCACGTTAACATTGCTTGCCACCCTACTTCGCCCTCTTTTCCCTCCCTTCTATCTCATTCCGACCTCCCTTTATCTTTTGGCGCGCGTGCAACTACCTGCTATTCGCGATACGCACATGCGCCCGTTTGACGCTTCCAGAGGGGAGATTTCGATGGACTCCCTCTTTCAAAATTTAGTTCGTATAGAACAAAATCTCCTCGAATACTCCTAAAACGTGCGTTGGTACTCCAATATAATTGTGACGTACATGTATATATACATATATATATATATATATATATATATATATATATATATATATATTCACGCGTTACATTAGACGATCATTATAAACGTTATGCAATTAAGATCTAAATAATTAATTCATACGTATTTCTAAATATATATATATATTTCTAAATTGATTAAAACCATCGACTTTCCTTCATTGGTTGCGTTCCGATATTTACTGCAAGTACTGAAAATTTATGATATACGTTACTATAGATTTTCAGAATTGAATATCGGAATTCGCAGCCATTATTGTGACAAACTTTTATTTCGTGCGAAATGTTATATATTGCACGAAGAGTATGATCGATATTTTTATGACATACATTTTCGAAGAAATTTAATCTTTGATTGTAACAGTGATCTCTTTCATCATAATTTTTTAGCTGCGTCCCTGTTCAAGGAACGATCCTGACTGATAATCGCAGCTAGTCCTGTCTGTTCTCCAGCCAAGTCAGTGTTTCGCCGCAGCATTATTTCGGGTAGCGAAATAGGGATGATGGCCGGAGGGTGTGCGGGCGAGGGAGGGATTCTTTGTTACTTTGTGAAATCGCTTAAGCCATTAAGAGGGAAAAACGAGAGAGACGGGGAAGCGCTTGTTCCTCGCGGGGAACGAAACCAAAAGCCAATCGCCGATTTATCTCCCTCGTTCTTTATTCCGCCTTAAGAATATATAACTTGTCCGCATTGCCGTGCTTGTAGTTGTAAACTGTGTAGCGATTATTTGTAAAGACTGATAGTCGGGGATTGTAACAACAGTTATAATTTATCCTATCTGCTTCATCTTTCTTGATCAGATATAGTTTTCCTCAATGCAAGCGAAATGCAAGCAAAAGAGAAAATAAAATTGAAATCTTCTGAAAGGGGCTAAGAAATCTTGAAATCGTAAGACAAGCATTATAAATAAAATTTAATTTTTAAATCCAGAATTATTTTTTTATTAATTTTGTACGAATGTAGAATATACATTATATTTGTATTAATGCGTATGTACGTTTAATGTAAAGTTGTTGAACGCAGATCAATTTCCAGAATACAAAAACCGACCGACACGAGTATCTATAATAGATACAGCGCGCAAGACTGATTCCAAGCCTGATAAAACTTCCAAGTGTTAAGCATTTATTTTACAACATTGAACGTACCGCGACAGCTGTTTCAGGTTTCATGTGGTAATACTGGTAATGTTGGCAGTGCTGTTTGTGAGGTTAACTCGAGTTATGCAGTTGTAGCATAAAGCATTGGTCATTGGAGCAAACGGAGCGGATTATTTTATAACAGAATAATTGAAAGTTGCAGTCAAAAATTGTGTAGCAAGATGGTTTTATTGGAGCATATGAGAAATGTATTAAAATTTACCTCTGCAAGTTGTAATGTAGTCAACTAATTCCATTTGATGAATAAATGAATTCTTTCTGATATAACCTCTCTCTTTGAGCCTTTTAACTCAGCACAGATATCAAATTGTTTTCTTAAAAATTGAAATTATTAGGAAGACGTATGAAATAATGATAATTTTATTACCATTTGTCCTCAGATATTACCGGCCGTGCAACAGAGACTTATGCAAAGGCATTTTCACACGAGCACAGTAGTCAACAAAGTACAATCCGGACGCTACAAAGTCACACTCAACAAAGACAGGCCGCTGACATATGAAATGGCAAATCCACCTCATTACATCGCTCACAGAAAGTCTTGGAACGCTTGGAACACCTGTAGGTTATTTCTTTTAATGAGAAACATGTATTCGGTCTCTTGCAGTTTTCAGCAAGTATTGATTCTTTCAGCGAATATAAAGGATGGCAACAGACCATCTGAGACAGCCGTAGAAGATATGTTCATTCGGCAGTTCATGACGGGGACGTGGCACAATTTATTCGCGAGTGAAATCATTATTAAGCGGCAACACAACATTATTAGGATAGCCGGAATCATCTCTCGTTCTATAGCGCCTTACAAGATATATTTCTTAACTGGCTATACCGAGGAACTCCTGAGTTCTTGGCTTCAGTGTCCCGTTAAAGTCGAATTAGTCACGATAGACAATAAAAAAGAAATGATAATTAAGTATATATAGATACCAGTACATGTAAATATAATAAACTAGATTTCTGTTAATAAACCTGATTTTATAAGAATTTCTGACGATTATGTTACGATTAATTCTGCGAAAAATAAATTATAATACAGCATGTTGTACTGTATTATAATCTGTCTATTTAAATATATTTTAGTAATTATAGCAAAATATATGTGAGAATGTACATAAAAATAATTTTATACATACACAATGTGTTGGAACAGTTAGATGAATTAATGTTGCATAACTCGTTCCTTTTTTACAAAAAGTACGGTAAAAAAGTTATAAAGCCTCTTTGCTTTTATTTCTTGCATGTCATCCATTTATTTTGCATTACTTATAATAAATCGTTACATTCGATCATGACTCAAACGCAGCCCATATACAATCATTGCATCTTTATGATAGAAGAGAAATCATACATCGTACCACGAAAGGATTACTGAAGTAAAACTAAAAAGGATATTCAAGAGCAGACAGAGCATTCAAACGTGATATATGTAGTATAATAGTGTTACATATTCCCTACTAGAGACCACATTCTCTCTCCTTCGTTACATGCCTTTACAACTCTTATGTATTCATCCGGCGTTCGATCAGGATCGTGTAGCTTTCTCCTGCTGCATTTGTACTTTTTCTATTCGCTTCTCATTGAGTATTAATATTCTATATGGATGTCTGTGATAAAGAAGAATACTATTACTTGATATCCACAATTTATATGTCCTCTGGTTTACTGTCAGGTTGATAAACTATTAATTGAATTATTATTATTAACTGAATGTTATTGTATAAAAAAAAACGTGTAGTGTGCGTACATTAATGTTAATGCGCGTGACGATATAATCACAGAACTGTCTCGTATTAAATATACTTAAGACGAAATCGCTTTCTCGTACATTATTCTGGAAACGTGCATCGGCAAAAACGAACGAATTAACACATTATTTTATAATCGTGCTATTAATACTATATATAAATTAAACATATTACATATTATGTACAACATGTCTTACAAAGTAAATGCGACACGAATTTAATCCCAAATATAAATAAGATTATTTTTATATACACAATAACAATTTCTTTTTGCCAATTAAAGCTTTACTTCGTACAAGGATCAAGTAATAAGTCTTCTGATGAGAATTTTCTTTTTTCTTTTATACAAACGGTAGATTCTCGGGAAAGAGAGAACTTACACGAAACCTGATTGAAATCACGAATTTTTAAGCGCGGAGATGTAATTGATCTTATATGATGGACGCAACAATTGTGTTCCAATGTCTACGAATTTTTTTGATCGCTCTTTTTATAAAAGTACAGGCTGAAATGTGCTGTGCTCGTCTTATCCTTTTTCTTTCATATTCTAGTACAACTTAATATTCTTAACTATGGAAGTCAAATTTTGACGCTATATCGCAATACTATATAGAATAACAATTTTGTAATTCAAATCTTTTCTTAAGTAAAAAATGTAAAATTTAGAGTAGAATCATACATCATGTTTTACTGCTTACAATAAAATATGTGTCATTTGAAATTTCCGGATATTAATTCAATATTATAATTTTTATTGATTTCTATATTTCATCGAATATTTTAATATTCGATATCAGAAATAATGCATGCTTATAGAGTTCATAAAAATTAACTACGTAAAATGATATTGTAATATCAAATTAATCATATAATATATATAATATATATTATATAATATATGTATATATACATATACATGTATGTTATATAATACATATTATATACATTTATATATATATTATATATTTTTTTATAATCATCACTTACATAGATCACTAGAAGTACATATAATAATATATTATTATACACTCAACTAGTAATAATGTAATAATGGAATATTATATAATAATAATCTTGATAGAATTATTTATAATTATAATTATACCTTTTTTTAATAACCGGAAATTAGAAATGAAGACATAAATAAAAGAATTTATTTATAGTACTGATTTTTTGAGAAATGTCTGCAAAAAAACTATGTTGAATTTACGAGATCGACAATTACGTATTATTCTATGTCATTTGCGCGTACAGCGTCCCTTCGTTATGTTTATATATTTATATATATTCTTAAGTGTCGTTATATGTAATGTGCCCGTGTATTTATGAAGAGAATCGCGGGCATTAATCCTAATTATATCAATTGAAATCATATCGAAAGTATAGCTAAACACTCCAAAAGCAACAGAACACAGTGTTCATATTGTACAAGACTTTAAAAAGTCGCTATTCGATTCAAGTAAAAATACCTACTTAATATTAAGTAATATCTAAAAAAAAAAAAAGAGACAACTAAGATTTGAACGCGCTGCTGTAGAAGCTCAGAACATTGAAAATTAATGTATTCAGAGAAACATGTGTAACATGCATCATTCGAGATTTCTTAGAAGCTTAAATGGTGTTTTCCCTCACTAGCTTGATTTAAAGCAATTTAGCGGCTTCTTGATAACGTATAGATAAAGATTACGTTACTATTACGTTACGTTACGCTACAGAGTTTGATGAATCCTTATTTAATCGCTTGTTCGCTTAATATCTCGAATATCGGCAATAATACTAGCTCAAATCGACGGTTTCATCGAATTCGGATTTAGTGCCTGTAATTTAATACTATGAAGCTACGGACTTCATCGATTCGTCTCCTCGCAAATGCGCTATTGCAATTTCCGAAAATACAGTGTCTCAAAATGCATCATTGTCGAAATTGGCACCTTTGTAAATTTTTCTCTTTGCAAAATGGAATGGAAATTTTTCTTGATACTGTCGTGTACTGAGTATTGGTAAAGAGTAAAATTATGTCTTTTGCGAGATTATACGACTACGCAAATCACAATTCCATATATCTTGCAAAATTAAAGTAGAGAGTAAATAGAATATAGTATAAGAGTCCCTTATGATAAATATGTTTGAAGTAATCCCTTTATAATAAAATAATAAAATGACGTAGGCCAGCAGCCTATCACCGACACTGTAAGAGCACTACAAAGCATTTCTTATTGACAGATCCGTTAAATGATAGAAGGATAGTCTGTTAAAACTATCCGTTTATTGTCAAGCTTAAAGATAAATATCTTATTCCTCGTTAATGACATGTCATTATCAGCATTTCTATCGAAGAAACAAAATGTATGCGTTATATTTACGAACAGAATTAATTTCAACAATATTATTAAAATTGCTAAAACGAAATAATGTATCAGTCTATTACAAAATTCGATAAATCTTATCGATTTAAGACATAATACATTGCATTTAATTGATATGGAGATAGTAATTAAAATTATAATGACAATTATTTTATTATTTGAAAATACTAAATCGAACGTGCCGTGATATTTGCAATGCAATTGCGAATTATAATCAACTTATTCTGAGATATATAAGGTCTAGTATATCTACTTTATATATAATATGCATCACACAGTATTCCAGGATGATATTTAGAGCTTTGTTAGCGGGATCGTTAGTATTACGCTCAAGAAATTCTACAAAATTTTCGCGAACGACGTCAATAAAAAAAAAAACATATGTACAATTTGCCGCCTGACATCGATCGTGCAGGGGAGGAAAACTAAATTCAATTAGGATTCATCAAACTTTCGTTACAGTACATACGGATAATTCCTTTAAAGTGTCATTATATATGCCTTGCAGAAGAAACGAGAGAACACGTTATCCTAATTATAAGATAATGTTATAGCGTAAAAATTTTTCTGGTGATACAAATCCATCGTTACAACGTTGCACCTTTCCGCAATGATTTTTCGCGTGTCGATATCGTGCGTGATAAAATTATTCTCCATTGAACAGTTAGCGTTCTGAGAAGGCGATGATTTCAGAAACGGCGGAGTGTAGCGCGATAATATTATACCTGTAAAACACGAATTCCGCATTAACTGTTTCAACGAATTCACTTGTTCACTTGCTTACAGATACATTTCGATACGTCAGTTTCAATGGACTTGACCGATTCTAAAAAGACTGATGAAACGAAAAGACTGGCAAATATAATCAAATATCCTTGTGGTGAGCATAATTATAACATCGCGCAGAGAATTTAGAGCACTATTTAGATAACACAATTAGATAAACATCTTTCTTATTCAAGTGCTTGAAATATACTTTTCGCGAGATATTTTTTTTGGTCACGAAAAAGAAAATCGGTCCACGTCATTATCATCATTTCTATTTCAATTAAACGTCAATTTCGGTTAAGGACCGCGGCTAAGGACCGTCGTTCTGCAAAATCATCGCGCTCGACGAATGCTCGACGTGAGTGCTCGTGTTACTTAAGTTTAAAGTATATATTATCTGAATCATTAATCTTCTCGAGAGCTTCCGTTTACTTCAAAGCTAATATATCTGAAATACTATGGCGTAGGCGACAGCCGAAAATGCATGAGAGCACGTGTGTTTTATGTGTTACCCGACTTGCTTCGCTCTTTCCTCGTTCACAAAGCAAAAGTATGTGCCGCTGTATGTGTGCCGTAACCGCACGTTATTCCCCCCCCC